>NC_141145.1:155259440-155559440 GCF_053477565.2 Lygodium microphyllum
AACTTGGGATTGCTGTTCTAGATCTAGAGCGTTCCACTTTACGCAAAAAAATGATGGCATAGTGATGCAACACACAAAGTATATCTACAAATCACTGACAAGCCTTGGCTTTGATGCATGTGATGGGGCAATTCCTATAGAACTTGGTGATCTCAAGTGATTAGAACCACGAACTAAAACAAGGTTGGATGTTGGGGAATAGATTAATATGGTAGAACGTGGTATTCAAAGCCGTTGCTTAAGGTTTCAAGTGTCCTCTCTCTCAAGAAGCCAATTCTGTTAAAAGAACCTGAATTTTCAAATCATAGTATTTGTTTAAATATAAGCGTGGCCAACCCAGTTATTAGTTCTACAATTGCCATTGTTAACATCGATAAGCAAAAATACTCAAAAGTTACAGCTAGCAAGAACACAAACTGAGTCCTTATACACGTTTCCCAAGGGGGTCAGGTACACACAATCCCTATGCACCCCTTATAGTAGGCCATTTTGGGCCTTCACGAGCCATGTTGGTCAAGGTAGAACGCAGCACTTACCCACCAAATACGAGTCAAGAGAGTGCAGAAGAACCACAGCACTATTCCCTCGTACATTGAACCTTCCTCAAACAAGGAGAATAACCAATCAAGTGCATAATGGGCAAGAACTTGGACTATCACGAAGACATCACGTAGCTAAGTGATGCATCTAACAAGACCTGAACCCAGATTTGCTGGTTTTGAGCTCCCACAGAAGCCATTTTTTGAGCAAGAATTGTTGTGTTTCAAGCCCTGTAGTGCAATGAATGTGTTGCAGTGGGTTTTCATTAGCAACTTCTTCATCAGGCTTTTCCGATTCTATTAACTCACTATGAGGGCATGCTCACACAGCAATACAGTATAACATTGGATCACAGTCAAGCATGTGTCACACGTCAGGAAAGTGCTGCCTGTATATGAATCACAGTCAAGCATGTGTCACATGTCAGGAGAGTGCTGCCTGTACTTTTAAAGCTTTCATATGAGAATATGGTTTTTAAAAGTTTCATATGAGAATATGGTTCAACATGTGGCACGTGACACTCTTCAGGATCTCTTTCATACATGTCGGCAAAGTACTGCCTGTGTATGTACGACAAATCCTACACATCTTTACCTGTTAGATATATAATGGCATGCATTTCAGACTCTTTGATGATGCTACTTGTCAGCTGCTTGCCTTCATATCTTACACAAAGCAAGCCATGTTCAAGTTTCAGATTGCCTCTTTCCTCAATGAAAGCTTTGAATTTGTTCTTTTTTACTAGACGCTTCATCATGACAGCATACTGAGTGAACACTTCCAACGACCATTTTGAATTAGGATGCAGTTAAGCAGCTTCTTAAACAGTCTCATGAATATATAACAGCTGTTGCAGTGAAAGCTGGTCTTTAGTCGAACAAACGTATCCTGTGATTGCTTTTCAAAGTTCAGAGTTGTAATTTGCAGCTGCTTTCTACTGCACACTTGAAACAGCCAACCAAACATACATTCCCCATCCTATATTCGTCAACTTTTCTGACACTTAACATAAGGCTTGACAAAATCCTTCAACTGATTAGGCAAATCCTAATAATATTTACACAAGCGGGGAAAAAAAGCCAGAACCTACATACATTGACCTTAGCTATATTTGACTCCCTAATGGAGAGAGAAACCATGAAAGCCAAACACACAGATCAAGAATAGTGATATTACAGAGACCATACTAAGTGGAGCTCCCAATCTAAAGACCCAACACATAATAAAGAGTGTTCAAAAAGCAATCATAACAAGTTGTTTAGAGCTACCAATCCAAACACTTGATGACTTTATTATGTGTTAGAAAAGTCAAAAGCAAACCGCTCGCATTTGAATCAAAATTGAACTATCACTACAGTAGTACCAGGCCCAACTCTGAAGGCACCATTGCACCTCTTAAGCGATAGTTGTACAAGTAATAGTGAAGATGCCCATCACCTGGCCCAAACTTCAGCTCCTTCAGGAAAGACTGATTGTCCATAATATCCAAGGCATTGAAAACATCATAGTTACTGCGCTTCGCAACAATCAATGCATCATTCATGAGCTGGAGGAGAGGAGTTTTTGTTGTTACATTGTAATAAGAGTAAGCAGCCTTCAGATCTGTGTAATTCTTGTTGCCCAGGATAGTTGATGGAAGAGTATAGAAGCTGCAGAAATCCGTGATCTCTCGAGAGTCAGGATCCTCAACCACAAAGCTACTTATAACATTTTCTACCGGCAGCAACCAATACTCCACATCTTTCTCAGATAAATCTGGAGAAACCACAAAGCAAGATAGGTAATTCTGTAGGAGGCATCTGACTGCTGGCACATCGTGCCTTTCCATGGATCTGAAACCAGGAGTTACTGTTGTATCAGGCAGACGGTAAAGCTTGATGGTTCTGCTCATTGTCATTCGGGCCCCAAGTCTTGAGAAACCTACGTCAATAAGTTTTTTGGGGTTCAAAGACCGATGCCAGTACTGACAGGTAACAATAGGGGTAGGAAGGACAACACCAGCAGTGTACACAGCCTGCCATATGTTCTCCAAGTGAACTCTCCTAGTAACTTCCTTGATAAGAACAGGAGCCAGTCTCTTGGATCTCAACTTCTTGTGAACACACAAGAAATTGATTTCCGCCATCAAGACAACCTGGTCACGCACCCTGATGCGTGCAGGCACTCCTGTGATGAAAGCAACGAGCTTCTTTGTAGATTGCACTCGAACTCCAATGTGCCAACTTGCAAAATACCCAGGGGGCCGTAGCGCCCACCTCAGAAACTCTTTGGAATAATTAAACCTAAACATGTTTTCGTCGTCCTCAACATAGTTGTTACACAATAGGGTGTAGATTTCAGCAGCAGCCTCATCACAGTTTATGTCACAGGTGCACCACTCAAACCCCTTGGGCAGATTATATGGCTCTTGCCTCACTTCCGACACATCCTGCGGGGGGTCGATGGGGCCTTCATCCAGCTCCTTGTCCTTGTCTTTATACTGCCCAACCGGCTGAGTTTCCCAAAATGCATGCCTTTTGTCCAGATTCAGAGTTTTCTGAAGGCTTCGCGAAAGCTCTTCAGCATCTTTGCGGCCCATCTTCATCAGAAGCGAGCCGTCATTGTCACCAGAGGTGTTATCTTCAGAGCTCCTGCCGGAAGAAGCCATTGGATGTCCGCCAAGAGGTTGAATCTGGTGCAGCGAATGCGAGCGTTAAGCAAGCTACATCCTGGCACAGATTTACAAAACCCTAGAGACAGCCGAATGAAAGTAAACCTTTATATCCCCGCTCTCGTCAAGGACGCGTCTGGACAAGCCGGCGACGGATCATACATGCGGGCAAAGCCTAACCAGAGAAACAACAGAGATTGCTTAGCGGATTTTAAAATGAAACTACAGACAAGCGCACGCGCGCAAACTCACGCAGACGGGCAGAGGGGTTTACTGTGCGGTGGCAAGTGAAACTGTGGATCTGGAAGCTGCGACCATAGCCAAGAGCTTCAGAGAGCGTCCAGAGACGAGACAAAGAAGGCGCCTGAAAGAGAGAAGGAGAAAGACAGAAAGCAACGGGACAAACAGTCGACGATGCACGCGATGCTTCTTCGCTCTCTCAACTTCAACGTTAGCCTAATAACCCACCCTTAGTGCCCAACAATCACTTTGACTCTGACAGTAAAAACCTAAACTACGGTGATTCGTTTGCAATATCATCTAAGAACCTGGCCACGCGCAGGTCCAAAACATTCTTGATGTCACGGGACTTGGGAGTTCGCTTCTCAATGTTATCGAAGTTCACCTCCGCAACATGTGGCCATAAACAAGAACTTTTTGACGTTTTTCCATGTGACGTAAAGAGCTTTTTTCCTTTGTTTGCCCCCATACTGTTCAATATCATGAACTTCTACTCAAGAGGCACCACGTAACTAGCTGCTCCACTGGCCCCACCCTAGGTCGACAACTCCTTGCCCCCAACTCGTCAAGAAGAAAACCGAGAGGTGAGAAAAAGAAGAGCAGAGGAGAGAAAAAAGAGTGGCAAGTAAAGAGAAAGACTAGAAAGCTAAGAAAGAAGAGAGAGAAGCCATAGAAATTGTGAATAAGAAGGTGAGGTAAGAGACAGTAAATGTATTAATGTTTCAAAGATGTGAAAATTTACATGTCATACCTCTTTTATACCTATGTCAGTATCATAATGTATTATTAATAATTCCACACTAGAATATATCTTCTTCCTAGCTTCTTACAATCCATCCATTCCCAAAGGTTTTTGCCCACAAAAACAACTTACAATGGTTGGAAATGATGGATGAAATAGAGTACTACTCTAATTTCAGCTATACATAGTATGGAAATGAATGTAAGATTGAAGATATATTGATTGAAATAAAGGCATAAAGTTAAGCCTTAGTTGTATACATTATCCCAATGTCTTCAAAAGAGTTTGGAGCCTATAAGTCTTTAAGAAATAAGCTCAAGAATGAGAGGACGACTTGCTGTAAAAAACAAATCTTACTGAACAAAATCTGCCATAACTTTTGGTAGAAGTGTCCAAATGAAGCATACCACATGTTAAAATGTAACTTTTGAAGAGTACTTTGATATAGGTGATGTATTTCTAAAAATTTGGCAAAATAAAAGCTGTTCTAAAATAGACTACTATCAAAACCCTAATTGATCCATAATTGGCTCCACTATAGTTATGGTTCAACCACTAATGCGTCGCATAAATAAGAAAACTCGTCGAATATAGATTTGAGCCTCCAAGAAGCTTTTTCAGTAGTAAACCTCTCTATCTAATCAAATATTCAATGATAGAACGAGAGCGAAGCTTCTTTTCACGCTAACCTATGATCGCCTCAGGAATGTACTAAATAAGATCTTCTTCATCTACAGGTGGCAGCTCATCAACTGTATCCCCAAGAATACCATAGAAGGGCTTGAGTTGATTAGCATGGAATACATTATGAATATTAGTAGCCAAGTCTCCAATGCGCTTCAAGTTCCTGTAGGGTCTATAAAACCTATGAGCAAGTTTATTATTGGATCCATCCTTCAAGGTAGAGTAATGAAACTTTGGCATTTTCAACAAAACTAATTCTCCTTGTTGGAACTCTAAAAGTCGTCTCTTCTCATCTACATACATCTTCGTTTGATCTTGGGCCTTCTTAAGATTCATCTTACACTGCTAAAGAAAGGTATGCATTCTTTTCAATTCTTATTTCCCATGAAGATTGATTTTCTCATTGAAAATTATTGTGGGTAAGGGCATCTTATAACCATACATAGCCTCAAAGGGTGAAACTTCAATACTAGCATGAGTGGAGTTATTATAAGTAAACTCAGCCAAATGTAACTAAGAATCCCACACATATTGCACATCATGATAGAAATGGCAAAGGTAAGTCTCCAACCACTTATTTACCCTTTTTGTCTAGCCATTAGTCTATGGATAATAGGTTGTGGAAGGAGCCAAATTAGTGCCCATGGAGCTAAATACTACCTGCCAAAAGTTACTCATGAACTTTGAATCTCTATCATATACAATTATCAGTGGTAATCCATGTAATCTAAAGATCTGCTCCATAAACTAATCAGCCACCTGTGAAGTAGTGAATTGTGTCTTGGTAGGAATAAAGTGGGTTGCCTTGGTGAGTCTATTTACTACCACATAAATACTATTCCATCCCCTTTTGGTAGCATGTAAACCAGTAATGAAGTCCATGGTAACGTGCATTCACTTGCCCTCAGGAATAAGTAATGGTTGCAACAAACCACCTGGCTTATGGGTTTTGTCATTACTCTATTGTGACAAGGCATACATTTCATAATAAAGTCCTTAACATCTTTCCATAGTCCTTTTCAATAAAAACTTTTGCTAATCTTATCATAAATTTTGAAAACTCAAAAATGTCTAGTTAAAGATAAAGAATGCAACTCCTCCATGATTTTTCATATGAAAGAAGAAATAGAGGGAATAACAATCTTGCCATTTAACCAAATTAGGCCATTTTTAAGCTAATAATGTGAGTTTTTCTCCATGAGACCTTACTATAATTGGTTGAGCTCATCATCCAAAAGATAGGCTTCCTATAATTCTTCAATCTAATCACTATGTAGCTCAATCATAGCTGAAACTTTGCATGCCCACATGCAGAAAAGAAAATTGGCTACTATATCATCTTTGCCCCTCATATGAGTGGTATCAAAATCATAATTTTGTAGAGTAGCTACCCACCTACACTGCTTAGGAGTGAGATGTGACTAAGTGAGGAATAACTTTAGGACCCTATGATCACTTTGAACTCTAAACAGGGTGTCATATAAGTAATGGTGCTATTTCTTTATCACATGTAAAATAGCCAACATCTCTTAGTCATCGACATTCATAGCCATTTCCTTATTCGTAAGCTTGTGACTTTCAAAGGTAATAACTCCATGCTCATGTAACAAAAAAGCCTTTATGCCACGACCACTAGCATCACATTCACTACAAAATATAGGCCTTATATCGACGTTAAAAGCGACGAAAATGCAAATAACAAAATTTATCCCCGTCGTCGTAAAAAGTGTCATTATTGGCGAGGCCATAGAATAGTCAGTATCACCGTCACTATCAGTGTCGGTATCAGCGTCGCAAATCACTATCAGCGTCGGTATCAGCGTTGCATACCGATGCCAATACCGACGCTGATAGCGATGGTTTGCGATGTAAATAACGATGCCAATAACGACGCGAGCAGTAAAATTTGTGACGCTAATAGCGACGGTAACAGGGGGAAAAAATTTGTGGCAGGGCAACAAGCTGCCCTACCACATATAGCACTGTATACTTTATTAGAGCCATACAAAATAGTTTCTGCACTGTGTACAATGCGCTTGCAAACAAAAACAATGTATACTGAAATCATAACATTGATACATGAAATAAATACATGATCGCATAATAAGCGATTGGTACAATCATGATAAGATATCACTAATACATAGAAAATGTCTACATAGATCAGGCGACTCAAAAATAAAGGTGTGTGAGCTCTAGGGATCCAAGGGCGAGCGACATATCCTCGCCCTCCGAAAGCTTGTTCCGCCGCCGCAAAGGAGCATCGAACCGACTCTGCAAAAAAAAAAACACATCAGTCCACCATACAATAATGTATTCTAATTAAACATGGTAACTACGGACAAGAAAGATGAGTGACTTATAGGGCCGCCGCATCTATACAATCGGTCGATCAATGAAGTGAGACCGTGCCTCTCTGTATATCGGGTCTCAAGGCCAGTCGGATCGCGATTTGTAATGGAGTGCTACAAAGAAAACAAAATGCTAACTGTTAGAAACATGATTGTCAGTATAAAGGATATTGCAAAAAAATAAACAAGCAAAACAAAAGAAAAACTTACAAAGTCCTCCAAATATGTCCTGTGGTCGCCACTCCCAAGATGATGGACCACTCCGGCCTCAAGTCGTGTCCTCGCCGCCTCACGCTGCTGACTCCAACGTCTTGGAGAATCTGTAGCCTCCTCCCTCAATCGGCGCCAGTCGTCTGCATCTAACTACTCGGGCTTTGCAGCCCCACTCTTGATTGCCTTGCATGCGTCGGATCGTCTGTGTGACATATATGCACGCATACAATCCATCATCTAGCCCTGAGAGAATCTATCTATTGAGGCTGGAATCGGAAACTTCTCATGCAAGGATGCTACTATGTAGTCCTTGCTCCCCTCCGGTATGTTCTTCCAATGATCTAAGACGTTGTGCCGAAAAACTTGTTGGCACAACTCTCTCATGCAAGCCATCACCCCACTCCCCTCATCATTCATGATGATGGCTCCTGACCTACCATCGACTAGATATCGATATCCCCCTGGAGTTTGCCTAAGATGGGTCCTCTCCCATCTGCGTCCACGCTCCTGGGCATATCCAGGAGACCCCTGTGCATCCAGTGTACCAACCGGGGTAATATCTCTCGGAGTGGCACCCATAGGGGGCACACCTGTGCTGACGGTTGAGCAAAATTCGGAGTAACTGGAGTAGACGTCCCCACAAGTGTGACAAATCCCTAAGGTGATGCAACTCTAGCTGAACGATGAAACAGAGACACTGCGTCCGTGCCTCCACAACATCCACATGAGCCTGAGTCACGCTCCCTGGAAGGGCCATGAGAGCGAGGAGTCGCACCTGTATCCCGTGTCGACCGTGGGCTCACTGCATCCGTATCTCTACAGTATCCCCCTGACCTCGAAGCACTCTCTCCCTCTGGCCCAAGTCTGGAGCGTTGAGCTCGTCTGCTCGAAGCTGAAGCATCCGATCGCGCTGAAGTAGATCTAGCAGAGCGCCCTGATGAAGACCGAGATAGCTCCTGGTCTGCCATATCTCTGAATCTCGCGATCTGGTCTCGATACATGCGTGTGAAGATATCTTGTAACTCCTCACCTTGATTCACCCTGAAAATGTCACCTGCACAAACAAAAAATGATGTTAGAATAATCAATTTAAATCATACAAAGTACAGTAATATAAATCCTTTAAAAAAAACTCACTTAAAATGCATATCTTATGTACCCTTATAAGCGATTGGTCAACGAATTGAGTAAGTGGATGCTCCAAGTATGAAGTATCCTATGGTCCCATGTCAATCTCTTGACACAACTCCGCATACATTGGAAGGTCGATAGACATGTCACCACAAAAGGTTGAGTCCACCTCGTTCTCAAAGAATTCTTGGACTCCTGTATTTCCATCATTGTTAGCCGATGCTAGCTCCAAGCTTTCGATGGCCTCCACCCCTTGCAATATCGACCCCTCTATTTGCATATTATCTTCATCTATGCTCAGAACATCACTTTGATCATATACTCTCGCAGGTCTAGCATCTCCACTTCATCTACAAGATGCACAAGAAGGTGGATTTGTATCATGAGCATGCTGGTGGGCAGGTATTTCTCAAAGAGACAGACCATCTCCACTGCTCCCCGCCTCGCGGATTCAATAGAGGACGTCTTAATCTCCTTCTATGAGATCCATTGCATCAAAGTCGATAACCTGTAAATGGCCCCACGTATTTCTGGAGTAAGACATCCTGCGATCGCGATCGTTAGTACAAACTGCCACAAATGAGAAAGCATTATGAATAATGGCTACACTCCAAATAGCAAAATGCGCATGCCAATTACAATCCATTCGAGTACAAACCTGACATATCTTATGCCAGTCATGGGATTTTAGCCTTGATAATTGGTCGTCTTTAGAAAATACGGATCTGAGAGAATGCATCATATCCGTCGGAGTGCGGATAGACTTGATTACTTGCTTCACAATGCGCTCTTCTTTAGTGGACAAAACCCAAGGAGCACGAGGAAGTTGCACGCGACCATCAGCACTCGACTGCGGCCAAAGCGCCTCCATCTTACCTACCTCCTTCAAATCCATTCGTGCCCCTATAGTGTCTCTCTTTCCTGTGATGTGGTCCCATAGCAAGCTGCCCACATTCTTGAAAATATGCATGGGATCTAACAAGTGGTTGACCTATAAGTGGGTCCAATATGGCAACTCGTAGAAAACTGAGAATCGCCGCATTCCGTTTGGATGTGATTCCGCATGGACCATTTTCAGCACGTACCAGCTTGCGGCATTCATACGTGTTGGAGGTCGTCCAAGGAAGCCTTCCCTGAGTTCATGATTCTCTGGCAAGAAAGCAGCGTGTCCTTGATATACCATCTTCTTCATGGTTCGTGACCTTCGGGAGTCTAAATGTGGCCCACACAATGGACACGCATGATAACTTGAGATAATCAGACATGTTCCAATACCACAACCCAGTGAATACTTGCTTGAACGAGATAAAATATAGATATTACCAACGAGAACGGATGCCTGTTCACCTGAGCACTCTCCGAATCCCGGAAAGTCATGCATCGTCCACATGAGAATGGCTCGAATATTGGCTGACCGCCGACCATCGCGTCCGTGGACCTATTCTGCACATGGCACGTTGTCAAGCTCACCATGCCGAACATATGAAACATATGGTTTATCCAGGGGATAAGCGGAAAGTGTCTGAGAAATTTTTGAGGGATGGTTTGCCCTTGCAAGTCCTGTGGATACCTGTGAGCACCACACTTTGGACATGTCTCCATAGTCTCGTATTCTCCTCGAAACAGTATGCAATCATTGATACATACATGGATGTTATTGTAGTCCATGCCAAGCTTTCGTAAAACATGTTGTGCATCATCACGAGACTCAAGCATGGTATTTGCAGGTGGTAATATATGATATTTCAATAACCTGAAAAAAATAAACACCTTGAAAAAGCACAAATGTTTGTAATAATAGTGCCGAAAAAAAATCAACGAAGCATATGTATAAGGTACCTAAACAACTCGATCACACTTTTATCGCTCCACCCGTATTTGCTTGCACACTTAAGAGTGCAAGCAGTGTCTTCAGGTGAGATACTCGGCACCCATCATATAATGGTATGGATGCTTCCTCTCTAAGCGGATCAGAAGTCTTGACATCCATGGGAATCAATGCATTGATCATTGCCTCCATCTTAGGCTCCAAGATTATAGGTAGGTCTGGAAGGTTGCCTATCTCCTTATGCATTGACGGTATAGATTGGCCTTGCAAGTGGTGGATTGGCTCCTGCACTTCATCCATTGCACACCCACGTACTCTTCTAATTGGCCGCAAAGGGTGCACTCCTCCTTGGGATGAGATATCACCTCCTTGGATAGAAAATTTGCCAACGAGACCCAATCTTATTGTATATGGTATTCAATTAGCTTGCGAGTATAATGCATGATTGATATTAACTTTTCTTACCGTTTGCTGAAAATCCGCAATCGCCTGATTAATGATCTCAGATTGAAACTCGCCAATCGTCGTACGTGTTCTATAGACAATCAATGTTTTCGTCTAATTGCCAGCTTGCATTGAGAGCAAGGACATGGGACACGCTGATTAAGATACAATGAAAACCCCATCTCTAGAAGCTCCTTGATTTGCTTGGCTACTTCTTCATGCTCTCACACTTAGACAATCTATAGGGTGTCTTATTAATTGGCTTTGAGGTTTAGCTCCAAATCGATAGGGTGATCCACTACTCTCTTAGGAGGTAATGAAATAGGTACTTTAAACAAATCCATGTACTCCTCAAGAAGAGCTTTCAAAGCTAGATGATCTGCTGAATTTTTAGATTGATCTTCAACCTCTTTATTCAGGTGTAAGACAAAATTTATGAGCACTTCTTGTACTCCTTCTTGAGTTATTGAATCGTGATAAGCTAAAATTCAAATTTACTAGAGATTCCCTATAAATGGATAGGCTACCCATTAAAACAAACTCCATATACAACTGTGAGAAATCCATAGTAATCTTTCCTAAGGTCATTATCAAATCACATCCAAGTACAACATCTATGGGTCCCATTTCCAAAGTAATCGGGTTTACCTTTGCTTCATAAGTTTCAGCCACCACTGTAAGGAAGCCTATGGGCATATTTGAGTGTTGATTTCTTCTTCACCACTTGCTATTTGAACTCTTATAGGCTATTGTAAATTAGTGGAAAGACAATTGAATTTGTCTACAAGTGACTTATTCACAAAGTTGTGTGTATTGCCACTATCTATTAGGATAAACACATCATTTCGATTAATATTACCCCATATGAAGTGTATTAGGGCACTTAGAACCTATCCAAGCATCCATGGAGATGGAATAATTAGTGGCAGCATGTGGCTCATCAAGAATCCCTCCTGGATCAAAAGGAATACTACCACTCGAATCAAAAGGAAAAGTGTTAGCAGGATCATAAAACTATTCTTGCCCAACTTCCTCTTCAACATCCTCAAGTTTCAATGGTAGTCACAAATGCATTTGTCTCATCATTATGGACTTGTGCATGTCCAACTAATCACTCAATAAAATGACACAATTATGGACTTGTGCATGACTTAGCTCTAAGGCTATTACTACCAAGCCTCATGTGGCAATCATAACAAACCTCCAACTTTTAGGAGATGTTTACTATAATATCCAAAGATCTACATTGCTAGGTCCAAGACTCGAAATTTCATTCAAACAAGATATCTTTTAAAATAAGTAAACATAATGTTACCCTTATCCATTTTATGGTAGATATATCTACACACATTTTCAAACAAAGCAACCTCAAAGACAATTGAAATATTACTACATGTATGCTTAACCAAAAAGGGAAATTTACAATAAAAAGATTTGTGTTTGATGTTGAACATGCCAATTAAACCTCACATTCTCTTAAAACCTCTTGGGAAGAAGATCTCAAAGACAATTCGAACACCAAAAAGCACCTTATGTGATAGAAATAGTTGCCATGTAATGGAAAAATGTCCAAGGGAATGTGAAGCATAATGAATGTACATTCTCCTTCGTGCCACATATACCATAACATATTTGCACCCATGCATGTTTTTGAAAGAATGATTTAAAGCTAAATGAAGCTACTAGGAAGTGCTACAAATAATCAACACTACTATGTCGTTGTATGAAATAATGCTTAAAGGGCTTTAAAACAAGATCTTTCACACATATCACAATACACATGGCATGCATATCTTCTATTCAAGAAACAATGTCAGACACAAAGAAAAACCTAGGAAACGCTACAAATAATGCAAACAAGAACCATCACCTATTTGTGAGGAGAAATGTGGAGGAGAGTGTAAGATAAGATGGATAACCATATTGAATTGGTGTAACATAACCAAGTAGCAGAGGTCATGAGACACTCATGGTATTCAACATGTATGTACCCTATTTGAGTGGGATAATAAGACTATAGATTCATATAGGAGAAACCATAAAGAAGCATAGTATGTATCACCCACAAAGGCATTCTCTATGAATAGCCATTCAAAGAAACAAACAAATGGAAAAGAGTTAAGATGATCAACAACACAGGCAAGTGTTCTACACATCTTAGCATCACAACCTTTGGGGAAAACTTCCTTTACAACCTCTAGCGAGTTTAAGATTTAAGATAATAACCAAAGTTTGGAGTAAGCATTTGTTGAAAACACCATTAAATCTAACAACAGAAACAACATCAAGTAACCATGCACGATAAAACATGCATTAGAATATATTTTATAAAGAATCGCAACTTATAGACTCACTTGAAATTATAAGTAATGTAATATTTATAGTAAAACTAGTTTATCCTTCTTTATATTCCAATAACACCTTCAAGCCATGTGATGGTTTCACTTGCAACAAAGCAACACCTAATTTGCCTAAATAAAGATGGATGTTTTCAAATACATGCTTAAGAAGGATAATGTTTGTTGTCGTGCCTAAATTGGCTCTTGGTTGGAATGAAATGGGCTATCTTGGTGAGTCTATCCACCACCACATATATACTATTCCATCCCTTTTTGGTAGTATGCAAACCAGTAATGAAGTCAATGGTAATGCGTGTCCACTTGCCTATAGGAATGGGTAACGGATGCAACAAACCACTTGGCTTATGGGTGATGTCCTTATTCTACTAACAAGGGATACACTTCATGATGAAGTCTTTGACGTCTTTCCACAGTCCTTTCCAATAGAAGCTTTTGCTAATCTTATCATAGGTTTTGAAAACTCTAAGGTGTCCAGCTAAAGGCAAAGAATGCAACTCCTCCATACTTTTTCGTGTAAAAGAAGAAATATAGGGAATGACACTCTTGCCATTTAATCAGATGAGGCCATTTTGAAGCTAATAATGTGAGTTATCTTCCATGAGACCTTGCTGTAATTTCTAAAAAATATGGCTAAGGTCTTCATCCAAAAGATAAGCCTCATGTAGTTCTTCAATCCAATCACTATGTAGCTCAATCATTGCTGAAACTTTGCAAGTCCACATACAAGAAAGAGAATTAGCCACTATATTGTCTTTGGCCCTCGTATGAGTGATGTCAAAATCATAATTTTGCAGTGTAGCTACCCACCTACGCTACTTAGGAGTCAGATTGGAATGAGTGAGGAAATACTTAAGGACCCTGTGATCACTTTGAACTTTGAAGCAGCTACCATACAAATAATGGTGCCATTTCTTTATTGCATGCAAGGTAGCCAACATCTCTTGGTCATAAACATTCATAGCCATTTCTTTATTTGTAAGCTTACGGCTTTTGTGGGAGCTTTCACTCAACCGCCAAGACCCACGGACCGCTTATTGTTTCAAGCGTTCCAAGCCGAGCACTAATGGCTACCTCTCACATAACCGATGCGCCATCCATATCTACGGGTGTAGTGAGCTTACCTTGATGCCGTTCGAGTTACCTCCTCTCCCGCGCACTCCGGTAGCTCCACGATCCAAGTGCAAGCTTCAAGCAAGCTCCATCCTCAAGCTCCACGCTCCAAGCTCCATTGCCGCGAGCAAGACAAGAGAAGAGAAGAGAAGAGAAGAAGAGAGGAGACGATAGAGAGCTTCTTCTCCTCGGTCCCTCACCCTCACACACTCATTCCCTCACACTCTCACACTCCCTCTCTCAAGCACAAGCTCAAGCAAGCAAGAACAAGAAGAAGAAGAAGAAGAGGAGAGCTACTTTTGGCCACACACAAGAATGAGCTTCTCATTCACTTTTCAACTTTATATACAAAACCCTAAATCCCTTTTGGGCGGTCATTCCCTTTTCTCCTTTTTTACATGGCCGGCCGTAGCCTAGGCCCTTTTTCCCATTGTCCTTCTATCTTCCTAGCTTCCTGTCCACCGCCCGTCTACATTTACAAATTGCACGGGTGAGAGCCCGGCGCTCTTTTATAAGATTTCAGGGTGCGCCTTTTTATTTTAAAATGCGTCTTTCCCCTTTTGCCTTTGCCTTGGACTTTTAAGGTTGCCCTTGCGCTTTTGGCCTTTTCTCCCTTTCTTTCTTCAATCGGGCTACATTTTTTCCGCCTTTGCCCTGCGTCTTTTCCACTTCCTTTTGCTTTCTTCGTGTTGGGGTTAACAGCTTTCAAAGGCAATCAATCCATGCTCCTATAACAAAACAACCCCAATGCCTTGGCCACTAGCATCACACTGTATGGTAAACTCCTTCGAAAAATTTGGGCATACTAGAATAGCAGCATAAGTAAGGAGTTTCTTTAACTAGTTGAAGCTACTATTAGTAAGAGCATCCCAAAAGAAAGCTTCCTTCTTCAGCTGCAATAGCCGCATAATGCTTGATGAATCGGCGATAAAATGAAGATAGACCAATAAGTCCTCTAAGTGAAGTAGTAATAGTAGGTGTTGGCCAATCTTTAATACACTATACCTTCTTGGGGTCAGCTTGGATCCCTTTTTCATTGACAATATGTCCCAAGTATTCCACTTCAGTCTATATGAAAGAGCATTTTTTTCTCCTTAGCAAAAAGTCTGTGATATCTCAATACATAAAAAACCTTCCTCATGTGTGATAAATGGTCCTAAAGGGTCTTACTATAAATTAGAATGCCATCAAAGAAGACCAAGACAAACTAAAAGGGGAAAGACTGCAAAATCTTGTTCATTAGACTTTGGAAGGTAAATGGAGCATTTGTAAGCCCAAATGGCATCACCAAGAAATGACAAAGCCCTTGATCAGTCCTAAAGGCAGTCTTGATCTCATCACCCTCTCGCATGTGGATTTGATGATACCCTGATCTCAAGTCAATCTTTGTAAAGAATGTAGCCCCCTTAGCTCATCAAGAAAATCATCAATCCTGGGTATTGGATACCTGTTCTTCAATGTGATCTTGTTAAGATCCATGTAGTTAATACACATCCTGAAAGATCTATCTTTCTTTTTTATTAATAGGATTGAAAATGCATAGGGTGAAGAACTAGATTCAATGAATCCCATCTCAAGAAGCTCCTTGATTTTCTTGGCTACTTCTTCTCGCTCACACTTGGACAATTTGTAGGGTGGCTTATTGATTGGTTTTGAATTGGGCTCCAAATCAATGGGGTGATCCATTGCTCTCAATGAAGTAGGCACTTCAAACAAGTCCATGTACTCCTCAAGAAGAGCTTTCAAGGCTAGATGACTTGCTGAATTTATGGACTGATCTTCAATCTCTTTATTCAAGTATTAAAAAAAATATCTATGAGTGCCTCTTGTACTCCTTTTTGAGTTATTGAATGGTGATAAGTTGAAAATCTGATCTATTAGGAATTCCCTGTAAATGGATGAGATGTCCATCAAAGACAAACTCCATAAATAGCTGTGAGAAATCCATAGTGATTTTGCCTAATTTCATTAACCAATCACAACCGAGTACAATATCTATGGGCCCCATTTCCAAAGTAATCAAGTTTACTTTTGCTTCAAAGTTTGCAATTAGCTGTAAAGAAACCTGTGGGCATATTTGTGTGCTAATTTCTTCTTCACCATTGGTGACTTGAACTCTTATGGGCTGCTATGAGTCAGTGGGAAGACAATTCAGCTTGTCCATAATGGACTTATTCACAAAATTGTGTATACTACCACTATCTATCAAAATAAACACAGCCTTTCCATGAATGCTATCCTTCATATAGAGTGTATTAGGGCTCTTAGAACCTGTCCAAGCATACATGGAAATGGAACAACTAGTGGCAACAAGTGGCTCATCATGAGTCCTACGTGGGTCAAAAGGAACACTCCCACGTAGATCAAAAGGATAAGAGTGAATCATAAAAGTACTTTTGCCCAACTTCTTCCTCAAGATCATCATTTTCAACATTAGGTGCAATTGCATTAGCCTCATCAATATAATATTTAGAATCCTCAAAGACTAACATACTATGAACCTTGGCTTTTGGATTTTTGTATACACACTTTGTGGCATGATCAGGTGTATACTTTTTCCCACATTTGAAGTATAAAACTTTTTCCTTTCTTTCGTTATAGATGTCCATAGGAATAGACTTGGGATTCATATTGGTTGAAATAGATTTAGGCTTGTTGTCCCCTTGTTTGAAGTCAAATCTAGGACTAGTTGCTATCCTAAAATTACTTTGAGGTCTTGAAGCATTGAATGGTGGATAAGTCGGCACTCTTAAGCCCCCATTTGGTGCATGATTGCTGCCATAAAAATTGCCAACTTATCCCTGTTTGAAAACAATCCTTGGCTGTGCATAACTAGGTTAAAATGAAGACTCCCTTCTATATTTCCTTCCATAGCGCTCTGCAAGTTCAATAGCATTGAAAAGAGTGGTAGGGTTTTGCACCATGACATCAGTTAATAAGGATGGCTCTAAACCATACATGTACTTGTGGAGTTTAGCATCATCACTAATGCTCTCTACATACAAGGTAAAATTGAGGAATTGGTTGGTATACTCCCTTACACTTAGGCCTCTTTGCTCTAGACCATACCATCTCCTTGCCAATTTCTCTTTCTCAACAAGAGGAGAGACAAAGACCTCAGCCATAAGTGTCTTGAAAGCTTCCCAATTCTCTACAAGTATGTTTTCCTTTTTAATATACCTCCACCAAGTATGTGCAAATCTCTCCAAATGCAAGGAAGAAAAATGAATCTTCATATCATCAGTTCTAGGGAATATATCAAAGTACAATTCCAATTTGGAAATCCATTGCTCTAGGTCAGATGGTGAAGATGATTGACCATTGACCTTGGCCAAGATGATCTTATCTTTTAGCTCTCTTTCATGGAAGGGTTGCCATCCCAAAATGGATTGGTCATGAGTATTAGGCGTTGAGCCCCCAAAATAAGATGGAACTCTCCCAATAGGGAGCTAAGAACCAGTATGAAACCTTCACATTGGTAAAGGACCTCTAGGAAGTTGGGTATTCAGCCCAAAAGCTTGGGAGTTGGTACCATTCAAATTGCCCAAATAGTCATCATGTCTTTGTGAAATCTGACCTACTTCATATTGGATATTTGGGATACCCCTTCGTCCAATGATTCCATGACCTTGACCATTTTGGTTAGGTGGTTGAAGTGGGACTGAGGGTTCATTGTTTGAATAATCTTTTTTCTTTGCTTCTTTCAGTCCCATTTGCATTTACATCCATTGGGAGAATTGAGCCATTATTTGAGCATTAGATTCTATTAACTTGTCAATGGAAGCCTTTGTTTGGGTACTAACTTCTTAATGGGAGACTTCGTTTGACTAGTAGACAAGACCATTTGCTCCACTCTTGATAATAGCTTCATATGACGTTAGGCATGCCTATTTTCATGTTCACACATGGTATTGTTAAGTGCACTGATTTCTCCATGCACTTGAGGATCTTCAAAGCTCTCTTGGGGTATATTATACAGTATAGAATCTCTGACTTGCTGAGCATACTCATCTTAGGCCTTATTTTTGCTTTTATGCCCTGCCATAATAGTGTATTCCTATAGTACTCATTGTCAAAAAATTGGCTATAACTTGAGCTAAGAAGCTTTGATTCCCAAACTTTTTGATTCAGATCGAAGCCAACAATGCGCTCTTTAGAATGAGCTATAGAACATCATAATAGGTTTTGGACAAAAAATTTTGTAATTCAATCTTTGAGTCTGTCCGGGCCTGTACCTTGTTTCAACATGTTAATGCCATGTTTCCACCTGTAAGGGTAAAATGGTGGTTCCAAATGGCTACCAAACCTTGTAGGAGGCTAACTAGGACCTGTGGGCACCCTGTAGTACCTGCACTTGTACTTCAATAATGAAGTTAGTACCTGTAAGGATGTATAAATACCCTAGAGTGTCCTGTAAAGTCCATGTTTTACCCTGTTTTGCTCTTGAAGGTACTTGACTCAGCACTTCAATCTATTGAGAAATAATGAAAAAAGCCTAAGCTTTATCCATGGTTGTATTAAGTTTGTGTAAAAGACTTGTAAAAAAAGATTGAAGAGAAGATAGAATGAGAAGAATAATGAAGGAAAGAAGAGCATGTAGCTCAAGACCTCTACTTGATCCATCTTGGTCTTCCTCTACTTGAAGTTTTTTCATTTGGTATCAGAGCGTGAAATTTCCCATGAATGTCACCACAGACTATTATAGAACACTTGATAGGTTGCACATTCCATTCTTTAGTAGCAAGAATGGCCCGAGCTTGGTAACGAAGGACCTTGACTTCCTACTCTTGCACTTCAACATCTGTTGTATTTGTCTATCCAAATCCCCGTAGGATGGCATGGCCATAGAGACAGAATTCCTAGAGCTCCAAAGAAGTTTCAAGCTCTAGCTTTCAAAATCTCAGAGATCCAGCTAAGAAGGGTGTGTCACATGAAATAGAGCAGGGCATGCCATGTGGAACAAAGCAGAGCACATAAGCATAACTACTTCTTCATGAAAGTTGTTCTAAAGTGGGAATTGAGTTGAGAGGCTAACACAACTAAGAAGGCTAGATATAGGGGTGTGAAAAAAGGGGAAGAGAGAGAGTAGGTGCGGTGCTTGCTGCAACTACATAGAGGGGGTGCCATTTTGATGTTCGAGGAATGTCAGGGCATCAATAGTAGTCTCTGCGGGATCATAATTGTTAGAGAGGGGGCCATCTTCATGCTGAAACAAAAAGGGAGCTCTACGGCTGTTATCCGGGGGGATTGCTGGAAGCTCCAGGGAGGGTGTGTGGAGGAAGTGTGTCATCTTTGCAGCTATTTCATGATGAGAGAGTAGTGTTTGCAAAATTAAGTGACTAGTATGTGAGAAGGAGGTTGTTGGCCAAGATCTCATGGCCAAGATCTCATTTGCAGCCTGTGATAGATGCACACTGTCAAAGAACACATACTCGGATGCATTATTGCAGGTTCCCAGAGAGCATTTGTTGCACAGAATGATTGTCTCCATTGTTCTAGTCCCACAGCATGCCCTGCTTGTCTCAGTAAATCCATTTGCTTGTGGGTCCTTGGTTATGTACAATAAACCCATGTATATGTCAAAATAGGCAATCTTGAGATCTGAGTAGTTGGCTGCGAATTGATTAATGGAGGAGTTAAGGGCTATATTGTAGGCATTGACTACTTGGTTAAGGCTCTCCACACACCCCGAAGAAGTGCGGCTCACTGTAAACTTCAAAATGAACACAATGCCTTTGATGAAAGAACATTGGTTTTTCCCCCTATGTGTAAAGCTCTTGTAGTGTGAAAATGAGATGGAATGGAAGAGGTAAATGAAATGTTGGTGAAGCCATTGCAAATCAAAAACTGATGTTGTGACTTGATATGGAGGTCATAGAAAGAGCGCACCATGAAGCTACATCTCTTTGAACTGAAAATGTAATTGGTTCACAGTTGGAGATTTCACATTGTTGCAAAGTTAAACTAGGTGCTTTGGAGGCATAGAAGGCCGATTTTATGTCATTTTTGGGTGCCATTTTGGAGGCAAAAAAATCCCATAAAAATTTGTGTAGCTTTAGCTTGACTGTGACTTCATTGTTGGCACAAAAATTGTAGAAAAACAACAAGGAAATTGGTCGATTTTAAGCTTGTATTTTGATGCTTTTTAGATCACATGAGCACCGTTTTGGATGTTTCTTGCTGGACAACTAATGTATGATGTATGGGCATCATGTGTGAATATATATGATAGCATTTGAGCTCATGTATAGTAGCCATTCTCTTGGAAGGGAATTTACATGAATTTTTCGGGCTATTTTGGTGCATTTTTGGTCTCAGATTGACCATTTGAGACAGTGGATTGGTTCATGTTGTTGAATGCTTGATTGGGACATCACATATTGCTAGTTTTCTAAAATTGTAGCCATTAAACTGTCAAACATAGCTCAAATTACCCAGATTGTTGGAGAAAAATTGACCATGGACAACTATAGTGTTTGGTCATACACGATGGAGAACTTTCTGACAGAGAGAGGTCTTTGGGACCTCATTACAGGTGATGATGCATGTCTAGATCTTCTTGAGGAGCCCATGGAAGAGAAAAAGAAGGCATAAAAGGATTGGACTGGAAAGGACAGGAAAGTTTTGCATTGGATCTCTATATGCCTTCTTGATATGAGGCATTGGATCCTTGCTTAAGTTATATCTTCCTTGACTCTGTACATGTCAACAGTTATCCTTTGGAAATGGTGCATTCTAGTATTTGGGATTCATGTCAGAATGTCTCATTGAGTGGAAGATACAGGTTTTATATCACTTTTATTGATGACTTTAGCAGAATGACTTGGGTGTATTTCATGCAGCATAAAAGTGAAGCCTTTGAAAGATTTTTGGAGTTTAGAGCTATGGTTGAAAAACAGTTTGGTTGTAACATAAAATGCTTGAGGTCTGATAATGGAGGATAGTACATGTCCTATGAATTTTTAGATTTTTTGAGAGATCATGGAATCAAAAGATAGGTGACATGTAGGTACACACCTCAGCAGAATGGTGTGGCAGAAAGGAAGAACCGTATCATTATAGAGATTGCTAGGGCAATGATGAACCAAATGAATATGCCATTGACATATTGGGCAGAGGCAGTGCATATTGTAGTACATATCATGAATAGAATACCTACATCATTGACTCATCATGTATCACCATATGAAAAGATGTATGGTAGGACACCCACTGTTGCCTACTTTAGGGTTTTTGGATGTGTTTGTTATGTTCATGTTCCTGATGATTTGAGGAAGAAGATGGAGCCAAAGGCTATAAAATGCATCTTTCTTGGATATCATGATGAGAAGAAGGGTTACAAATGCTATGATCCAGTGACTAAGGAAGTTTACATCAGCAGGTATGTCAGATTCAGTGAGAATGAATCATGGTACAAGCCCAAGATTGTAGTGGACTTGGATTCTTATGAGAGTAGTGATGATGATCTCATGGGAATAAAATTTCAGCAAATGGTAAGCTTGGAAATTAGCACTTAGAAGATATGTCTGGACCTCAGTAGAATGCAGAAAGTAGTGGCAGCTATAGTCCATGGAGTGGCAGGTTGAGGAGTTCACAAAAGAGTGTGGAAATTGCAAAAGGCAAGATGCCTAAGGCTGAAAGTTCAGAGGATGAATCTATCAATGATGAGTATGGCATTCCTTATGATAAAACTCTGGGTGCTAGAAGTGCAGGAAAATATGTGCCACCACATGCAAGAGCAGTTGAGACTCCAAGTAGTGCACCTCAACTGAGGAGACTAGAAAGAATTAGATATCATGTTGATAGATTGACATATAATGGGTTCATGAAGATGCATTATGCTTATATGGTTTCTTATGTACAGCATGTGGATTCTACTTGCTTTGAGGAAGCTGTGGAAAGCAAACAATGGAGACAAGCTATGGATGAGGAGATGGATGCATTGAAGAAAAACAAGACTTGGGATTTAGTGCAATTACCTCATGGAAAGAAATCAATTGGTTGCAAATGGGTATACAAAGTCAAGTGCAAATTGGATGGTTCTCTAAAAAGGTATAAAGCAAGGCTAGTTGCAAAGGGTTATGCACAAACATATGGATTGGATTATGAGGAGACATTCAATCCAGTGGCAAAGATGACTACAGTGAAATTGGCTTCTATGTATGGTTGGAAATTGTATCAAATGGATGTGAAAAATGCATTCTTGAATGGGAATTTAGAAGAGGAAGTGTACATGGATCAGCCTGAAGGGTATGTGAATCCTAAATACCTGCATTGTGTATGCAAGTTGAAGAAGGCATTGTATGGACTGAAGCAAGCACCAAGAGCTTGGTGTGAGAGGATTAGTAGATTCTTGTGCAACATGGGATTTCAACAAAGTATGGCTGATTACTCACTCTATGTGAGACATACAAAGGATGGTATGGTTGTGATTGTCATCTATGTTAATGACCTCATTATTATAGGTACATTTGAGAGGGAGATTGCTGAAGTTAAGCATGGTCTTCATAAGGAATTTGACATAAAGGAACTTGGTCTGTTGAGATATTTTTTGGGCATTGAGGTCATTGATACACCTCATGGTATTTGGTTGGTACAAAGACAATATTCCTTAGAGATGTTGGAGAAGTATGGCATGACAAGATATAAGCCAGTGGATACTCCCTTGGATCAGAACATCAAAATGATTGATGATGGGCAATATGTTGCTATGTTTAGAAAGATGGTTGGTAGTCTTATCTATTAACCATTACAAGGCCAGATTTGAGTTATGATGTTGGATTGATTAGCCAATTTATGCAAAGACCATGTAAATCACATTTGGATGCAGTGAGGAGAGTTCTATGGTATGTGAAGAAGACAGCTGGATATGGCTTGTTCTATGAGAAGGGAATAAATCCTGCCTTAGTTGGGTATACTGATGCAGACTGGGAAGGTCATTTTATGGATAGGAGATCCACCAATGGTTATGCATTTTCATTTGAATCAGGCATGATAAGTTGGAGCAGAAAAAAGAAACCTATAGTTGTTTTATCAAGTACAGAAGCTGAGTATCGAGGTATTGCATTGGCAACATGTGAGCAGACATGTCTAAGATTGGTTTTATGTGACATGAGATTGAAATTGATGGTGGAGTCATCATATATTGTGACAACATTAGCAGCATTATGTTAGCAAAGAACCCAATCTACCATGCTAGGACAAAACACATAGAAGTGCATGATCACTTCATTAGAGAGGTCATTGATGGAGAGGTTGACTTGGTCCAATGTTTACACAATCACTTCATTGGAGAGAAGTTCATTGATGGAGAAGTCATTTGTTTTGACATGGACCTTCTCTCTAATGAAACCTCTCCATCAATGACCTTCTCTTCATTAGATAAAGATCACGTAGAAGTGCACGATCACTTCATTAGAGAGAAGGTCATAGAAGTGCATAATCACTTCATTAGAGAGAAGGTCATTGATGAAGCCTCAGTTGGTCCAATGTTGCCAAAATAATCTTCAAGCCTTGTGTGTTTAATGCTTGGGAGCAATCTTGAAGCTTCAGCTACTTAAGATTGAAGCATTAAGCTTATTTCCCCCAAATTTTGGCTCCACGGAAGCTCTTGAGCTTCCGATCGTGCTTAATCCTTGCAATTTCTTCAAGAATCCTTACTAAAATGATCTCACATGATGAAATGATGAAGAGTCTTCAAGAAATTGATGAGAATTGAAAGCTTGGCTGAAGCTTTCATGGCTACTCATGGATTGTTCATCTAGGGTTTCAAGAGAGCAAAAGGATGAGAAATAGAGCTTCATTTGGAGTCCAGTCATTAGAGACTTGAAGTAAACAATGCACCAATGATCATTTAGAAGCATTAGTGCTATCAATGAGTTGAAGTTTTGTTGAAGAACATGGATGAAAAGTCAGTGCAAATTTCAGGCTGCTCTCCTGCACACATGGCTATCCACATAGTCATGAAAATGGTATTGAACCTGTTGGATTTGATGCTAGAAGACCATTATGCATGCCATTTTTGAAGAGGAGCAAAGATCAATGAAGGAGAAGAAGATCTCATTTGAAAACTCCATGGAAGCTTGATCAAATCTTGAAGAAAGAGGAAAGAGAAGCCTCTTTTGAAAAGTAACCACAATTTAACTCCCAACTAAGCCCGCCATTTAACCTAGTTACCTCCAAATTTTAAGAAAATTTGGTGATGATTTGCTATTTTAGCCTTCCGCTTCCATAACTGCCTTATTTATTATTCTTATTATTCTCACGTCGTTATTTTTTCATCTTTTATTTTTTTGTAATAGTTATTTTTTCTATTATTCCCTCTTTCTCTCTTGTGTGTATCTTCATTCGTTTATCTTTTATTTTTGGTATAGTAATAATAAATTTTTCATTATTCTTTCTCTTAGTCTTTATCTCTATCTCAGTCTTATCTCTCTCTCTCTCTCTTTCATTTTTTTCTTTGCAATACAAGATGTTAGTTTTTTTACAATTACAAACACTTTTATATTTTAAACATGTTAAAATATTAATTTTAATATATTTTCCTTTTTAAAGGTTAGTTTGATACTTTTCTTATATATATTATATTTTCTCTCTCACGTGTTTATTTCACACACACACACACACACACTCTCTCTCTCTCTCTCTCATGATCATTATATATTGGAAGAGGCAAGGCAATTGATTAATAGAGAGAGAGATTGTCTCTTATGATCATTATATATCAGGAGAGGTAATGTAATTGATTGATTGATTGAGAGAGAGAGAGAGAGAGAGAGAGAGAGAGAGAGAGAGAGAGAGAGAGAGAGAGAGAGTGTGTGTGTGTGTGTGAAATATAGTTTAATTGGAAATATATGTATTTGATATACAATTGTAAATAAATTCAATGTTATTTTTTATTTTGCATATGCTCTTGATACTCTTTGTATTGTAATTGCATGAGCACCTAAGCATGAGATGATTATTTATGAATTTTTTTAATAGATTCCTTGGATGTTATGATCAATTTATACACATCTTAATGTTCCAACACACATTTTGCATAGTATGGAGCATCCTAAAGCTTCTAGGGCAATGAATAATGCATTTGTGCCCCATATGTTGTGCATTGCACTCCCAGTGCAAGATTGAATGTGTAAAATAAAAGAGATTGGAAGAAAGAAGTTCATTCATCATGCGCTTAAGCATGTTAACAGATGTAGCAGTAATGTTGGATGCTTAAGGATCATTCTTTGCTTGAATGCAATTGAGAAGTAAGTGAAGACATTTTAGAAAAAAAAAAGTACATCAATTACTCTTGGTAAAGATGTTGGTATTCCCTTGAAGAGGATTGAAAAGTATTGGATGACAAATATAAAGGGAACTTAGCTGATGTATTAGCTATGCAAGGCGAGTTACCCTTGAAGAGGATTGAAAAGTATTGGATGACAAATATAAAGGGAACTTAGCTGATGTATTAGCTATGCAAGGCGAGTTACAATAAATATTGCACTATATAAGAGAGATATTTCAACATCTTCAAAAATATCGACCACCATTACCTTTGAAAAATCAAGATGACAAGCTACAAGAGCTTGCTAGGAGTGTTGGTCATATAGAGGATGAAGTATGTGATTTACTTGCTCATAAAAATGACAACATTTTGTAGTAGCAGAGAGCACTTCTCCAGATATACAAGCTACATAATTTAAAGTTTGTCTCAATAGTTTTTAGCAACCTCAACCTAGATGAGCCATCACTTAGGCTCATCATCAAATCCCTAGTTCCCTTGTCATATGTAATTATTACAAGATTTTTTTTGATAGATCATCCAATGAAACTCTCAACTTTTTTATGTATCTTGAAACATTTTTTATAATTTGTTTCTTTATCTCTCTCTCTCTCTCTCTCTATCCTTTTTATTTCAATATATCATGTGTTATTAGATGCGATTAAGAAATAATTGAATATATTATGAAATGGTTGAATTGTGTAGGTTTCTCTTGATAAGAATGCAAACAATTCTCTATAGAGGATTCAGAAATAATTGTAAGACATATATAAAGTGAGCATAAGTCACAATAGCTTAGAGAGGTGGTGCCCATACAAAAGTGTGAGTTAATTCCTATACAAATGATAATTTATATTTTTTTCAATTATAATATGCTTTTTGATTTGGCATTGTTTCTTTTTAGATCATCTCTCAATGTTTCTATTAAAAGTAAAATAAACACATATAAATATATTTGTCCCATTGTTATTTTATCTTAGGTCATCCCAACAATGGTACTCTTGGTGCATTCTATGAGTAGAGATCATATATTAGGTGTACATAGGAAAATATTGAACATGAATAGATCTGAACATAAACACACTGCCAGAGTTAGAGCAAAATTACAACAGCTACATTCCCTTACAAAAGATATATATTGGTGTAATGGCATATAGTCTTTGAATCAACTAGAAGGCTCCGAAGCTCATGTGGCACAAGGAGGAGTTTGGTATTCACACAATAAAGATGGATTTTTCTTGAAGGGTAACTGGGGGTTACATTTATTTCCTATCATCTGCACCATCGAATTGAACATGTGTTGTACATATATACTCTCTTTCTCTTTCTCTTTTTTCCTTGTAACAATGAGAAGAGACGTCTATTTGGAAGGAAATAAAACTTCAAAACTAAGAAAAAATATCTAAATGGAAAACACAAAAAATATTTGGAAGAAACAGATAGGAAATTGTAAGAATAAAACAAAGGAAAAAGCTAAAGGAAAAACTCAAGAGTCTAGCATTGAGGGAAAAAGCGGAGCTAAAAGCATTTGATAAATTTTTATCATATAGTTACTTATGCAAGGGGAAAATATAGAAAAGTTGTGGAGAGAGGGGACATATGTCACTGTGTCCATGCTAGTTAGAGAGACATGGGACATGTATCCATTTCCTCCAAGGCAACCTAAGGGAAGAGGAGGATAAAATTGTCCGTGATGAGTTCGAAAAGTTAGGCAAGTAAGGGGAAATGAGAGAAGTGGATTACATATCCTAGAGGTTGAGGAGATGGAGATCTCTAATAAAAAGGGGATAGTTGGTTTATTATAGCAAATAACAGGGCTAGAGCCAAGAGTGGAGATGATCTGAAGACTCTCATACCCACAACCTTATGGTCAACCCTACCTTGCGAATAGGCCACTGAACTTCCTTGGAAGGGGAGCCCCATTGACTCTCCCGACACCTAACGATGCTAAGCCGTCCATCCCTAGGCTGGAAATAAATCCTATATGTATCCCTAGACCACCTAGACCCTACGTGACACATCCATTAAGTGATACTCCAGTCCATTATG
Source organism: Lygodium microphyllum (assembly GCF_053477565.2). Lineage (NCBI taxonomy): Eukaryota > Viridiplantae > Streptophyta > Polypodiopsida > Schizaeales > Lygodiaceae > Lygodium > Lygodium microphyllum. The sequence continues at coordinate 155,287,052 of NC_141145.1, forward strand.
TGGACGAGCCTAGCGGCGATGAGCCTTATGTAATTCCATATGTATCGTACGATGAAGAAGGCAATGCTATCCTTATGGACTACCGACTAGTACCAGTGATGGCGTTAGGTAGAGGGAGAGGCAAAGGCCTAGTAGGGCAGACCCAAGTTGGAATTGCAGTCACCCAGGACACATTTCTTTGTGCTACACCGAGAGGGAGCAAGCAAATAGAGATAAGGCTTGACTTGAGATTCACTGAGTGTGGAATCACTCATCTCTTTGTGGATTTCCCTAGACGAAGGCCATCCTCTAGTTCAGCAAACAAGCCATTGGTTCCATTGGGGTTATTTGGTGTCAAGACACTCAATGGAGAGGCCATGCCTATCCCATTGCATGTCATGGCTCGCGTGCAGATGAAGCACGCCGGCATATCATTGACAGGGCCTAGCAACCTTGACACAAACTCAGTTGGAAAGAAGAGTTGGAGACGAAAGAAGAAAAGGCTAGATGCTAAGGTCACCCTCAAAATCAAAAGTTCCACAACACTGCATGTGGGGAGGAAATTCGTTGACATAGAGGAAGAAACGTGGGCCCCACGGACGACTGAAAAAGAAAGTGCTAAGGTCGGGAAGTACCCCAACCAGAAGCTCCAACTTGAAGCCATCAAGAAGGTGAAAGAGTGGGTGAAGGATGCCCAAGAGCACCTAAAAGATGCTGAGCCCATACTAGAAGACGAGATCAATGATCTCTCAAGCATAAGCATGCCAGTCTCTCTCCCACGACCAAAATCGAGGGAGGCAATGGCACCACAAGCAGGGCCGCCTAGACAAAGCCTAAATGCTCCGGGCCAGCAAACTAGTCAAGGCCATTGGCCAAGAACCGCAGAATCGAGAGAAAGGCAAGCAGCTAGCAACCTCCTTAATACAATGGTGACCACCCTTGTGACTCTAAGCTTAGGCGACCCGCTTAGGCAGTATCCAATGCTATGGTAGGAATTGAAACAGTGGGTCGAGGAATTAGATGAGCCAATTACCACAGACTTGCTTGAGCATAACGCAGAAACACAAATACCGAGTCTGACACTACACTCCATGCCTAAATCCTTGCACGTCAATGCTTTTTGGAAAGGCATGGAAATGCTTGCAGTCCTGCAAGTCCTAGCTCTGGGGGATGTCACAAGAAAGGGAATCATAGACATGGGGGCAGGAGTGAGTGTGCTAAGCCATGCAGTACTCCAAACTTGGGGTAACCCACTGGTTGAGACTGCTAGGTTCAACGTCACACTGGCGAACGGAATGAAGGTGAAACCATTTGGAGTGTTGAAAAATTGGCCAGTGAAGATCGCATGAATCCAATTCTCTGTTGACTTTATAGTCATGAAGGGAGTGGACTACAACATCCTGCTAGACCGACCCTGGATGTGCAATGCAAGAGTCATAGAAGACTGGGCCAATGGTCTCATCTTCTTAGGAAATTAAACGGAGGTTGTAAGAGTAGAGATGGACACTTGGAAAACTATGCCGGTTGACCTAGATGCCATCTCCACCATGCTGAAGGGTGACCGCCAGATTAGGAGATCTTATGGGGCCCTTACCAAGTACATCCCATGCTGTGAGGACGAGTGAGACTGGATGCATGTTCTTGCTACCATCGACCTGCCATTCTCGGACATGGAGGAGTATGAACAAGCCATCAAGGCAATTGGCGAGCCCAAGGACACAGACCTCAGTGCCAATCTGCATGATGACTGGAAGCCTATGTGGAAGACCCAACCTTATTGCATTCCAAGTCCCGAACAATAGACGAGAGCTCTTGGAGGTCCTAGGGTACTTGACCGACAGGCAATCCAGCAACAACGAAACTTAAGCCACTCCAAGATCTCTTAGACGAGTGTGAATGGCGATGGTCCAAGGTACACGATTTAAACTTGAGGTACAATTGGGCTTTAATCCTAGGCCAGCAAGAAGAGATATATCAGAACTTGAAGAATGATGCACAATCGGATAGAGATAGCTTTGACAACAAATACGAGGACTGTTGTTTCCTTAGTGATGAGAGCAAAAGGAAAATCGATACCATAGAATACGACACTGGGGGATGCATAATTGAACAAATACGAGTGGATCCTAGACCACGCAAGCAGAGCGCCCTTAGAGTAGAGAAAGGAGTCAGGCACAATGACTACAATTGAACTTGGTTGGAGCACATAGGCATAATCGACTACGAGCAGGCATGCCTAACCCAACTGAGTGACGCACCACTGCTGCAAATGGACTCACCTTCAGATCTATGACTACTTAGAGAGAGCTCCTCTTCTAGCAAAGATGGAGAGTTCAATTTTGAGTCAGAAGTTAGCTCAGATAGTGATCGTGAAATACCTTGACCTCCCAAGACTAGATGCACCAAGGGGGATCTACCTATCCACCTAAGACGCCGAAAGTTAAGGGAGGAACGATGGAAGCTGCCTCTAAAAAAACACAGATAGAAGAGTAGTAAAAACCGCAAGACCTGCCAAAGTGATTCACGAAGTTAAAAAAGGGAGATACGATGGTGATCTTGCTGGGAGCCAAACGACAAGGGCAAGCAAGTGAACCAATCGAGGAACCCGCCAAGGTCAAAGAGGTCAATTTAGCTAGGGAAGGGGATACCCCACGACCTATCTTTATAGCCGATGACTTGACTGAGCAAAATGAAGCAAGTATCATTACTCTCTTGCAAGAGTATATAGACTTCTTTGCTTGATCCCTAGAAGAGCTCAAAGGGGTAGACCCAAAGTGTGGTGACTCACAACATACCCATGACACCTGATGCAACATCGGTCAAGCAATGGCCATATCCCATGAATCCAAAGCACACCCATGCCATCAAAGAAGAAATTGATAAGCTAATGAGAGCAGGATTCATCTATGAAATTGAACACATGGACTGGGTTTCCCCCATTGTCATTATATTAAAGAAGAATGGAAAGATTAGAGTGTGTGTCAGTTATAAGAAGGTAAACACAACTATGAAGAGAGATAATTACCCACTTCCGTACACCAAGCACATGCTTGAGAGAGACTGGCAAAGAGGCCTATAGTTTTCTAGATGGTTTCTCTAGATACAACTAGGTGCAAGTGCATCCTAATGATAGGCACAAGACCGCATTCACCACTGAATGGGGAGTCTTTGCTTACATAGTCATGCCTTTTGGGTTGATTAATGCGCCAACCACTTTCCAACAACTGATGTGTACAATATTCAAAGACATGCTGAGGAAGTAGTTAGAGGTTTTCGTGGATGACTTGTGTGTTCACTCTACTTAGAGAGAGCACTTAGACTGACTCCGAACAGTCTTTGAACGATATCGACTATACCTCCCTTGTTGAACCCCTTGAAGTGCCAATTTTGGGTAAAGCATGGATACATCCTAGGACATTTGGTGTCGAAAAATGACATTGCAATAGAGTTCTCAAAGATCAAGGTCATTGTCGCCTTCCACCCCAACTGATTACAAGGGCGTTCAATGTTTCTTAGGACATACAGGGTATTATCGACGATTTGTGTTGAACTATGCATTGATTGCAAGACCTCTAAACAAGCTATTGATCATATTCGAATGGAACAAGGAATGCCAACGCGCATATGTGGAACTAAAAAAGGCTCAACCAAGACAAAAATTCTATGAACCCCAGATTGGGCACTCACATTCCATGTGCACATTGACGCTTCGAAATTCGTTGTAGGAGTGGTGTTGTGCCAACCTGGTGAACACAACCTGGATTACCCAATGAGCTTTGCTAGCAGAAAACTCACTGAGACCAAAATAAATTACTCAACAACTGAGGGAGAGGGCTTGGCCATGGTGTTTGCTGTAAAGAAAATTTGGCATTATCTTTTGGCTACGCCTTTTACTTTCTTTGTTGACCATCAAGCCTTGTTGTATCTGGTTAACAAACCCTATGCTACAGGATGCATCGCTAGATGGCTTCTTCTGCTTTTGGAGTTTGACTTCTCCGTTGTGGTGCGTAAAGGAAAGCAGCATTACATGGCTGACCATTTGTCCTGTATTCCCATGGGAGAAGGGACTGGACAAGGCATTGTGGATGAACTACCAGATGTACATCTATTCCACTTATCCAGCGAAAAGGATTTGTTTAGAGCTGACATGACACTGTATTAGGCAGATGACATAGTTCAAGTGCTTGAGCACAGACTGTCAGAATGACTGAGAGAAAAATCCTGACTTAGGCGGCTCATCCTGAAGATCCAAACCTATCAGTTGTTGATAGAAGGTTAACTTTACAGGATGGGGCAAGATAGGTTACTACGTAGATGCATGTGTGAGCATGAGATGCATGGCGTACTGATAGAGGCACGCGACGGAATCGTAGGAGGAAATTTCAGCAGAGACACGATAGGCCACAAAGTGCTGTAGTCCCAACTATGGTGACCTACCCTCTTTTGAGATGCGGCATGATTTGTGAAGCATTGTGACGAGTGCCAACAGACTAAAGTTCCTATTCATAAGGATCACATGGAGCTAACCCCAATTATCACATGATAACCCTTCGAGAAATGGGGGATTGACTTCATCGGACCCATTAGTCCTGCAGCACAATATTCACAAGCCAAATACATCATTGTGGGCCATCGACTATTTAACAAAATAGATAAAAGCATGAGCTATGAGAAATAATGACACTAGGACCACTGCTAAGTTCCAATGGGAGCAAGTGATCTCATGGTTCGACTGCCCCATTGAAATAGTCAGTGACGAAGGCACACACTTCATCAACGAAGTGATAGCTCACCTCATGTCCTCCTTCCTAATCATCCATCGAAAATTTTTGCCTTATTACCCTCAGGAAAATGGTCAAGCCGAATCCACAAATAAAATCTTGGTGAATGTCCTAACCAAAGTTATCTTTGCTTTATGCGCAATGATTGGGATAACAAGTTGATGGCGGCCTTGTCGGCCTACCACACAGCTTACAAGACGAAGACCCCCTTTAGATTTTAACCTATTGTACATAGGTAGTTCTACCTTTGGAATTCTTCGTACCTAGCCTCAAGATAGCCCTTCAAGAGAGATGGAATGGGAAGGAGGCATGGACAAAACGCTCAATTGAGCTCAAACGCTTATAAAAAATGTGGCTTCTAGCCACCCATGCGCTAATATGCAAGAAGGCAAGACACAAATGTTGGTTTGACAAGCATGTTAAGCAGTGCAACTTTGAATAGGGTGACTTAGTACGGTTTTACTCAGTCAAAGGATATAAGCAAAAGCTCAAGTTTCGGGGGCTAGGACCTTTTAGGGTTCGAACCATTAGCCGAATTGGCAACGTAGAGCTCAAAACCATGGAAGGCGAGGGCATAGGCTTCTTCAATGGAAACTGCATAAAAAAGTATTTCCCTCCCATGCACCCATTGCATGAGTCTCTAATGCTAGCACCCCCTGTCCAAGTATGAGTAGCCACTATCACTGAGATGGACTGAAGATGAGGAAGATATAGAACTAGCTTACCTAAGAATGACGGTCACTACTAAGCACACATCGACCATCAATGCATTGATCGATGAGGGAGCCGATTTTAATGTCTTAACTCATGATTATTGGACCCAACTTGGCAAACCGCAATTGCAGCCCACTAATGCTAAGCTCAGTCCTTATGGAGACCAACCCTACACACTTTTGGGAAAGTTCAAGGTTGTAGTTTCTATCGAGTCTCAAAGCATGCCGATAATATTCTATGTGTTGCCCAACACTAAGTATACAGGTAGGGAATCATTGTTAGGACAAACCTTCGAGAAGCGAGCTTGTTGTATTGTCGACTACGAATCGCAACGTATCCACCTAGCCATAGGCAACGTTCGAATAGTTACATCTTTCAGAAAGGGTAGTGTGACTCCTTCCAAGTTCGCAAGGCCATCAGTAGAGAACCCCACCATCAAGTGTAAGGAGGGGGATCGTGACTCATTATGACAACCCACTAGACCTCAATGCTGGAAACCCATTGAACCCAACACTGAAGCCCAAAACTACTGCCTTCTACTAACAAACCGCCCAAATCTAGTCCCGGTGGTGCCCCTCAAACCTCAGAAGTGCCTAGTAGCATGTCAATTGCAGCTACAACCAAACCCATCGAACATAAAACCAAGCTACAACCTTAGGAGCAAACCAAGAAGCAAAACATTAGCTGCTGAACTCTCTAGTGCTGTCAAACCTCAACCACTTGCCAGGCTTAGACTCTCTGATGAGCGGCGATCAATTCTAACCTTGACTACCAACTTTGTTGAAAATAGTGGGGATGACTTGTTTGCTTGCCTAAGATGCTTGGATGCTACTTTCGTGACATTGGCTAAAAGCTACGATTGAATAGACTTAGGTCTCTTGGAAGAACCTATAGCAATGGAAGTAGGAACACCCCCTTGCTCTTGGGAAGAGTAAGAATTTGCATTCGTTAAGGCTTCTGAAGCAGCTGAGGAGTTAATTACAACTGAGATGATATCCAAGGAACAATCAATCAAATAGCATCTCATTACATCGTATAGCAAGAACACAATCATGGCCACAAACCAAGAAATCAAGAAGCTGAAATAGCTTGCTGACAATGACTCCTCCTTCTTGCGGAAATGGTACACTCTACGATTGCAATGGGAGCTAGAGAGATGCCAAATAATGACCAATGTTGAGAAGCAATGCTCAATCAAGGCATCGTAATACGACCCAACCTATGTAGCTCCAACTTTATATAGGGTGTTGACTACCCTCCGTAATCAACCCCTTGAAGAACACATTGAGGTACATTCTTATTTAGATCGCATCCTCACTAAGGAGGAGTTGCATGTTGCTAGCCCCGGCGACTTCTTGCTTGATGTCCTCACTTACATTACGCATGTAGGCATCCGCCCTTTTGATACGGATAACTATGCTAATTTAGAATATAATCCAAATTTCTACGCTTGGCTCATGCAAAAGTAAAACACTAAGATTATGTGCTGCAGGCCCTTCATCCTCTAACCCTTTAATCCTAGGGAGGATTCTTCTCATTTCAGAAGGGGGAGGGGGTAAGGTGAATCAAACCAAACACATAAGGAAAACAATAAAGGAAAAGCACACATTGCAAGTGTAGGATGAAACAACTTGTGATTGAGGAAAATGTCAATAAAATTTGAAATCAATAGACTACTTGGAGGAAAAACTCTACTTCTGCACTCAAGAATTTCAGTTTAGCAAGTATGTAGTCATTTTTTTGTTGCTTATAATTATTTTGAAAAATAATAATGGTGAATATGGCTTCATGATAGGCACCCATCATGGACGCCGAGTCGAGGCAAGAACCTAAGAGGCAAATGGTTGCAGGCTCCACAACCTCCGTCCCTGCAACAAAGGGGCCACCCAAAGAATACGACGAGTATGTCAAGGATCTTCTCTCTCAACTAAAGAAAGCCGAGGAGGAGAAAAGAATCGCAGTAGCAAAGCCGAAAAAGAGGCTACAAATATCTGCAAGCTGAAATGGAGAAAATCACTAAAGCCACAAAAGAACTGGAGGAGCTGAGGGAGGAAAGAGCTCACAGGTATGAAAGAGAGGTGGAGAAACTAACCCAAGAGGCTGCCTCAGCACATGAAGAGCAACAAAAGCTAAGGATAGAAATGGAAGATGAAGAATGAAAGCTGATAGTGCTAATTGAGAGGTAGGGGAAAGCCTCAAAGTTATAAACAGGAGGGCAAAAGAATGGGCTAACCAGAACAGAAGAAAAGTTAAATCCTTTGCACGCCATCTCGCTCAAGTTGAAAAAGAAAAAATACTTGCTGAAAGCAGAGTAGAAGTCGCCCAAGCGAGCTTCCAGACCCAGTAACGTGCCTTCCTGGATACCCTATTGGACGTCACCTAGGCAGAGGAGGGAGAGTCCATAGAGGCAATGAAAAAGAAATTGGGAACGGCTCGTAGAGCATTGAAAGCAGGATTGCAGATGTCACCACAACCTAGTGGAGTTGGCTCAAGCCTAGAAGAGCAATGCCATGATCTCCTATTGGTAGGCCTAACCTCGCAGGAAGTGGACGCACTTGGGTTCATCAAAGAAGAGCGGCAGGATCTAACCAGGAGAGGGAGGTGGATGTAAACTTTAAAATGGGATCACATGAAGAAGAGCTTATTCCACTGCCTCCTTCCCCGCAGCCTGGAGAGCACCGACACACAGACACCTTCGTAGAAAGAAAGGCGGCACTGAGGGAAAGAAGAAAACAAATGGTGGAGGACACAAGGAGAAAATGGAATGCCAAGGGAGTGAGGGCACCCTAGGCACTTATCCCACCATGTGAAGATGATGCCCTAGTGAGCTTCCACACAGACCTTGTGATCTAGGAGAGGCAAGAAACATCAAGGAGCCCCTTTGATTTTAACTTCCAGTTCCCCTCCACCTTGCATAGGGTCTTGCCCACCATCAAGGTGGTGGAGGAGGTGATTAACATTAGAAGCAGGCTCGAACAGAAATGATTGGAGGAGAGAGAGCAAAATCCCACCTTATGGGTCACTAAAGATGCCAAATTTTGGCAGAATAAGGTTTTTGAAGTGCCAACGTCTGTGCCTGGCTACAAATGTCCACCTAAATGGAGAAGAAGGGTCTACGACACCAACCTTAACACTTGGATGGCCTTTTGCAACACTCAACCCTTCGAGCAAAATGACCCAACCTTTATGCCCTACCCTCAAAGGATGGGAGTGAATTTTGACTCCAGTGTCCATGGCCGCTACGAATTCCCTATAATCTATAATCTTCATTGTACTACATATGAAGATGCCCTTGTCTTCATATTAGAGAACTTGTATGATATCCTAATCCAATTCACTAATGAAGTCTCTTCATGCCCTGACCCCAGCTTTATTACTACTTGTAATTACCTTAGATTGCTTAGGATACTCCTTAGGTAAGACCCCACCCTGCAAGAGTGCGGCCTCCCAGTACTCCATTTTGATCCTAACACTATAGATAGTTGCGCAATGGCATGACTAATGATGCAAGCTACTCTATTACCTTCATTTTTCTTAGCTCTTCTAGAGGATATGAATGATAGCCACTTCACCCACTACAATCATCCATTCCTCTCTACCTCCACCCTTCAAGTCCGCCTAAACCTCAAGGGGTACTTCCAAAGCTGCCAATTCCTTAACAAATCTATTGGGCCCCCTTCTCCACCCCACTCCGATGATGAAGACTAACTTCTATCACGACCATGTAACTTGGACAAAAAAAAAGAGAGAGAAAGAAAAGAAGAAGAAGAAAAAGAAAGACAAGGAGGTACAAAGCAGAAAAGGAAATCACAAAACATGGAACCAAAAAGAGATATCACACATAGACATAGTAGGATGCACAAGAATCACAGTTCAGCACCTAGGGGTTCTCAAGTTAGGTGCGTTCGGTGGCCTTGGTCGACCGGACCCCCTAGCCCTTTTTGATTCCCCACGACAAATGCGTAGGGCACATCAAGGGCAGGACATACCTAGGAAGGTAATTCTTGCCTATTGTTAGACTTGTCACCCTGAGCCCCCTGCACCACACCTCCCTTATGCATAAACTAGGTCCTCAAGTGTGGGACACCATCGACATCTCCCAGTTCCACAAGCACGTGCACCATGCACTCCACAGCAAGGCAGAGACACCCCCAGGTAGGGCACCTTCTTTTCTTTTCAGGTATACAAACAAAGGCATCAACCACCGACTTCGGCAACCCCATCATCCATGCAATATACCCATGACCCCCACCACCTTAACTGGGTGATTTGTTTCTTTCCAAGCTCAATGCCTCTACAACCCCATCATCATTGACTCACATGACTGACCTTTTAAATCACTGAACCTTCACCAACTTGAAATCACAAGTGTCCTAGAACTAGCACATGACACCATGCAGATGAAATAGCAAAGGTAGATAGAGACACCCGAATCAAAAAGTGAATGAAGAAGCTCATTTGGAACTATGTGTGGGAGAAGGCAAGCTTAGAAAAAGAGGGGGCTCCAAGTACTTGGGCAAGGTCCTCTCAAGGATGAGGGAGGCCCTATCAAGGATGAAGGATGCTCTCACAAGGATGGAGATAAGCACCAAATATTCTAGCAGCGCTCTCTCAAGGATGAGGGAGAGCCTCCGAGGGCTCTCGCAAGGAAAGCACAAGGCATAATGTGATTCATTTTATCAGCATGCCAAATAGACATCGATGAAGGGATAAGGCAACTTGAAGAGAATAGGGCAAAGCATTAAGATTGCAACATAACAACTATGGAGGGCAAGAGGACAAATCCGTTTAACACCATCATCAATTTCAAAGATAGATCCGTCCACCCGCCATTCTCCAAGGGGGGATTGGTCTAACACCATCATTAATTTCAAAAGACAAATCCACTTAAAATCAGCGTGAGGGAGAGACCTGCCCCCACTATATCTTCAATTTCAAGGGCCCATCCATCCAATACCATCCCCTGCAAGGGCTTGTATTCAAACCCCAAAAAATCCATTTGGCTACACCCATCCCATCTTCCAACAACTACTATCCATTAGTGCCATGGGACTGGCACTCGTTTAGGAGGGGGGTAATGTTAACCCTCAAACAGACGAACAAGGTGGAAAATTTGGAAAATCTAAAGTAGACGACGAAGGTGCACCAAGAAAAATAGGGAAACACAAGAAGCATTGAAGAGTTCTAAATCAAGGAGAAAGACACACAAGAAAAAAGTGCAAGTCAATACTTTTGTAAAAGAGTGCAATATGCATCATGATTTGTTTTAAGAGCACCCATGCAAATGGTAAAGGTTGATGGGAAGTAGTAGGAAGGAAGCTAGGAAGATAGGAGAACAAAGGAAAAAAGGGCCTAGGCCATGGCTGGTCATGTAAAAAGGGGATGACCGCCCAAGGGAAAGAGGGTTTTGTATATTAAGTTCAAAAAGTGAATGAGAGCTCATTCTTTGGTGTGTGACAAAGTGGACTATTCTTCTTCTCTTCTTCTTTTGTTCTCTTTTCTTGCTTGCTTGCTTGTGAATGCTTGAGGGAGGGAGTGTTAGCGAGTGAGGGAATGAGTGTGTGAGGGTGAGGGATCTTGGAGGTGAAGCTCTCTACCATCTCCTCTCTTCTTCTTCTTCTTCTTCTTCTTATTCTCTTCTCTTCTCTCGTATCACGCGTGGCTATGGAGTATGGAGCTTGGAGGAAGAGGCTTGAGGATGCTTGAGCTTGTATCACAAATCTTGGAGCTATCAGAGTGCTTGAGAGAGAAAGCAACTCAAACGGGCATTAAGGTAAGCTCACTATACTCGTAGGGAGGCATAGTGCATCAGCTATGTGAGAGGCAGCCATTAGTGGTCACTTGAAACACTTGAAAGAATAAGCGGTCCATGGGTCTTAGCGGTTGCTCACCTCTACATAGAGAGTGTGGAAGATAAGGACCAAAATATGAACTTGAGATTGAATTGGAGGATCGTACTCAGAGATGTAAGAGAAGTGGAAGCAATGTACATGACAAGGGAGTGACCTTGAAGGTTTGTAGAGATATCTAGTAAGAGTTGATGAAGAATGGTAGGAGTATCCATATTGTCAACTAAGAGAGTGAAAAGGTTTTTCCATCTTCTTGCCACTAAAGTACCATCCAAAAGTCTGAAAAAACACAATCCAATAGAAAGGAAATAGACATTGTCTTCTTGGGCCTTAAAATATAAGGTACAAAGGGTGTCCCCTTCTTCAAATGTTGTTGTAATTGAGATTATGGAGTCTTCTATTTCAGGATTCAAGAGGAGAGAGTGATAGGAGTGAGAAACATTGTAGTATTGAAAGTGACTGAGAGAGCTAGAACATACTTGGATGGATGGGTTGAGAGCAGAAAATGGAAGAGTCATGAGAGAGAGGTGGATATGAGAGACCTTTATCTAGTAGAGGATTGGGGTTTTCCATCAATTTTTTTTCTATACAGTCCATTAGGTGACAAGAGAGAGTGAATAATGAACTTAAGAGGATACAAGGATGAAACATATGTGTTGTATGATGTGATAGAAATTTCTTGTGATGATGTGTAAGGATGAAATGAGAGAGACATTAGATAAGGGAGAACATTTAGATTTTAACAAAAGAGGAGAGAGTAAACATGTGGCAAGGGCATGGGCTATGGAAGTGTGCAAAGCATATGTTTTTTTTTTTTGGCAATGATAGTGGATGTGAATGAGGATAAGGTTGGAGATAAGGCTTATAGGTAGATATGCATAGGGCTCAAAAAAGAGATGAGGATAAATGAGTTTAACGAGAAGCTTTAATTTTAAGTGAGAAAGGATAGAATATGTGTAGCAAGGAGAAAAGAACCTTTAGGGTAAGGTTTGTTGAGAGACTGTGGTGATAGATAGCTTTAATGGTGGGAAGTGGGTGGGTGGCCTAGAAAATGAGAGTGAGAGAGAAAGGATAGGGCTATGTCAGGTTTAAATTCTTGCAACACAACTTGTTATCACGGGCTTGGCAAGTTGGAAAAATTAAGGCTATTGGCCTTAATAAAAGCTATACTTACTTGAATGTCTTATCGGACAACTGAAGCATTAACTAGGGCATGGTGATGTTGTTGCAATTTATTGGCAATCCATTAATGGAGTAGAAGAGTCTTGAGAGCTTGACAGTGTCTTTATTTGGTTGTGTGATTCAGCTCTTGGGGTTGCAATGGTTGCTTGTGCTACTAGCTACTTTATCTTTTTTCTTCTATCATTTGCGATGAATTAAAAGAACGCTATCACCGGTTGTTGGGCATTAGGGGAGTTTGAGGGTGGTGCACTGGAGGAACTCTTGTGCTACTACTGGTGATACTTAGGGTGTGGATATTGATGGGAAAGGAAATGACTAATGGAGTTATTGAAATGCTAACATGTGGAGCCATTGACTATCATAGGTTGCTAGAGTGATGGGTAGGAAGATTGAGCTTGTGTGGCTACTAGATATTGCACATTGAATGATGACCCTTGGGCTTCTCTATTGGAGTTGGAGTAGTCACCAAAAACTATGAGCTGATTGTCAACATATGCCACTAATTAGAGAGTTTAGCGGTTGACTTGATAGTTGGAGCAAGTGATGCTAAGATAGTTGTTGATCATGTTGGGAATGTTGATGAGCTAGAGGAAGAAAACAATTGTTATTGTTGTGATGGCACCAAATGATGCTGGGATATTGTAGTTGATTGGTACAACTTTGATAAGCCAAAATTAATGGCCATGAATATAGCTCGTTGTGGACCAATTGTTATTGTTGTGATGGCACCAAATGATGCTGGGATATTGTAGTTGATTGGTACAACTTTGATAAGCCAAAATTAATGGCCATGAATATAGCTCGTTGTGGACTTTGTTGATGCTACCTTGCAAAGCCACCTAATGATCGCACATCGATGCTTTGAGCTAACTTGTGAATCACAATTGATACTATGAATTGCTAGAGTAAGTGCCATTTTTTTACATTGGTCTTATGTAGAAGATTACACTTGTTAGCTTGATGTTGTTGTTGAACTATAGCACCTCGTGGGATGCCTTCTTGAAGAAGCACATTGATTGATGTTGATGGTGAGCTATGGGTCCCATGATGCTATAAGAGGAATGGACTAGCTATGTAGAGTTGAGCTAGTGGCATTGATGACCAGTTAGGGTGATGTTTGCAATGATGATGAGCCGATAGGTTGATGACACAAGTGAGAGCACTGAGTATATGATGATAGCATTGCTTGTGATGGTTGATCCATTGTGTTTGTCTGGAATTACTCTAGATGTCAACCTCACAATCATAGCCCAGTCAAAGAAGGTTGGAGAAAAAGGTTGTAAATCATGTTGAAATTTGATGGACTAAAAGTGGCCTTCTTCTTCGTCATCCTCCTCCTCCAAGATATGATGACAGTGAGCTAGTGTTGCATTACTATTGATGCTTTGGAAGTCCCTTTCTTCTTGAAACAAACATAGGGACCCAAAATGCAAGAGATAGCACTTTCAAATGTAAGATGTAATGTTTGCTTTTAAGTGACGATTTTTGGAGTAGCATCAACAAACTTGTATAGAAGGTAGAAGCATAGTAGAATCATAAAGGGAGCCAAGAATACTAAATAATAACCAATGAATACTTAATCCAATAAGAACAACATCCTAGTAGGCATAATAGGTGTGCATATGCTCCAAATTGTAAGCTTAAAATGATAGAAGTGACACTTGCCTTTTGTAGTGGAATGCCAAATGAGACTCTATGTGGATTTGAATCTTGTTTTCACTTCCAAATGATTCAAAGATAGAGTTTTCAAAGATGTACTTACCAAATATAGTGAATTTTACCAATATAATCAATGGAGGAAAAGTCAATACAAATGATGGTATTACCACTTCAACAATATATTCCCATGTTGGTGTAGATATTGGCCTTTGTGAAGCTCTTCTTAAGATAGATAATCACCAATGAATATTACCTCCTTGTGATTCCAAGATACACACAAAATATTCAAACTTGATGTAGAAATACTCTTTGACGTAGGCTTCCTTGAGATGTAGAGTTCGTTGTGAATATCTCAATAAAGAGCACCTTCTTGTTGATGTAGAGACTTCATAATTACTTAATAGAGAACCCCTCTTGAAGTTCTTGATGTAGACATAACTTTTGTGATGAAGAAATCTCTTAGTAATGTGATGCAGACTCAATGAGTGAGAAAACCAAGATGTAGACTAGTGCTTATTCAATGAGAAGCCTATCATGAGTACACTAAATTAGGCAATGCAAAAATTAAATGAGGTGAGTTATTATGAGATGCATGCAAGAACCTACTAAACCTAGGGCCACCTCTAAGTTTGTAAATGATTGAGAATGTTAGGCCATTAGGAGCTTGGTGCGCTGTAATACCATGTAGAGAGAGAGAGAGAGAGAGAGAGAGAGAGAGAGAGAGAGAGAGAGAGAGAGAGAGAGAGAGAGAGAGAGAGAGAGAGAGAGAGAGAGAGAGAGAGAGAGAGAGAGAGAGAGAGAGAGAGAGAGAGAGAGAGAGAGAGAGAGAGAGATGGAGAATGAATCACACACATTTATTGCTTACTTGCATTGCAATGGCTAGGAGTACACATATATATACAATAAAGATGTGGATATGGTAGGTTCTCTTAGTGAGGTATCCTCCAGATGTTGTAGATCCATCTTATCTAATCCTCCTAAATGTCTAGATATTGTCTTCCTAGACATTCTCTAAGTACATGTTCATATGAGTACATCTCATTCATTCTAACAATATGTATAGTTGGTATACTAATGCTTACTTATTATATATAATTATAATTATTTAAAATATTCATAATAAATATTTATATAATAATTACTTTTATATAATGTATGTACATTAGTATATAATTATAAGCTATAATACTAATTATCATAGTATTATTTTTACTAATAATTAGTATATATAACTATCCTTCATGTATTACTCATATTTATGATAATTATAATATATGCATTATAATTATTAAAACCTTAAATTAATTAAGTAGATATTAATAAATAATTATTAATACAATAGTTAATTATTAATAAAAAGATATATATATATATATATGCATGTGTGTGCACACATTATTAATTGTTGAGAGAGAGAGAGAGAGAGAGAGAGAGAGAGAGAGAGAGAGAGAGAGAGAGAGAGAGAGAGAGAGAGAGAGAGAGAGAGAGAGAGAGAGAGAGAGAGAGAGAGAGAGAGAGAGAGAGAGAGAGAGAGAGAGAGAGAGAGAGAGAGAGAGAGAGAGAGAGAGAGAGAGAGAGAGAGAGAGAGAGAGAGAGAAGGAAGAAGAAGAAAAAATATTGGATATGTTTTATGGGTTGTTAAATTTATGTGATGTTGTAGGTTGTCTATAATATGCATGCCATAATATGCTCAATGTAAATAAAAATCACCATTAAATGTGTTTGTCTTTGAGAAACTTTGAGAAATGGCCATAAGGGTTGTTTGGAGATATAGTTTAGGCTAGATCTTGTTTGTGTTGGTCTATCACTCGATATATGCCCATGAGTACAACATTCCCATACATTACATTTTTGTACATTCAACATTGTATTAGTATAAGTTACCAAATCTATCAAAGTTTGGATTATTTTTCTTATATCAACCTCCCACGAACCATCTTACCACATGGAAATGTGCTTTCAAACACCAATGCGGAAGCATTGGGAGAATCGAGGGTTCCTTGGAAGTAAAATTTATATTAGCATCTTAATTGAAATACAAGTCTTGTCCAAAAAAGGATAGATTTTGCAATCCGTGAGGATGCGTCTTATTTCTTCCAAGTTTCTGCCCTTGCACTAGTATCAGGGCCTTGAGCATCCATCTCAAGTCACATAAATCATTTGAGTAGGACCCGGAGGCAGGGAATTTATAGCCAAAGTCTCCCCTGGCATCCAAGCATCCTCCTACATTCAAACTGACCCATGGAGAGACCTCTCGTGGCAGGGTTCGACCCACGTTCCTGTCATGGTTATTTGGAACCCCCTTGGCTAGGGTTGGTGGCCAGCTGGGGGTAGCTTGGCACGCCCTCCTTGAATTCAACTTGATTCATTATTCAAATTTTTGTTGTGAGCTTGGGTCATACCATCCTTTTACAGACATTGAATCTAGATTTACAAGCACAAACAAACAATGAAGGCAAGTGCTCAGGACATTTGCTAAGGTGGAGTCCTCATCTTTGATGCTGGCGTCACCCTTCTTGGTCTTTCTTGCCTAAGCATCATTTTTCATTATTTTTTGAGGGATAGAGAATAACCCCTTTCCGACCTCTCTCCTATGTAATAGGGGCAAGCAATTTTGCTATAGTTTCGGATGATAGCTTCCCCAAGTTACTAACCTTTGGTTCTCATCCTAAGATCTCGGTCTAGGATTTAATTGATCTGTTGATAACCATTTTCCCATCTTAGAATTCTATCAGGGTTCTAAGTTCATCCTAGGGTTTCCTTCCCTTAAGATAGCGAGAACTTGTGTCTACTCCTCTTGGGGGGATTTAAAAAAGCAAGCCCCCAATTTGAAGTTTTTTCACAAAATTTTCCAAAACTTGGAGTTTTTTCACAAAATTTGTAACTTTATGGGGATAATCTTGTTACCCATATTGAAAATTTGTATTAAACAAGCTATTCAAGGGACCATTTTTTTCAAACTCTCAAAATATACCGAAGAGAGAAAAATGAACAAAATTGGGTTTCTACCACACATCTCAAAAAGCACCCTTATCAATTTGACTAATCTCTAAAATTATGAGTCAATCTAAACAAAACACAAAAAGAACTCAATATAGGAAAATATAATTATTTCTCTTGCAACTATTTAGACAAATTATGAAAGCCACTTATATATAACTATTATATAGTATTGATATGTGGACTTGATAGCAACAAATGTCAATATATTCCTCATCTTTTTTACTAATCACTCCAAAGCTTCTCATATATGGTTGTAGGGAGCTTTAACTCTAACATATCTACAAGGGATATATCATTTTCATCCTCTTGTTGAAAAATTTGGCCAAGTATTTGTTCAACCTTTCCAATGGCAAAGGTTGCATCATTTATTGACCACTTCTCATCATAGTTTGTAGCTTTTGACAACGAATCTAGTTTACCATTTGCGGTTCTGAAGGTCTTTCTCATGTCTAGCTCCTCTTGTGTAGATTTAGGCATGATTTGACTCATGTAGAATTTAAAGAAAACCTTGTGCTAAAAATAAAAATTAGTAGAATTGAGTATGGAAAGTGGAAGGAAGAGCAATATGCAAAAGAGAAGCAAAGAGTAGAGTTGTTGCATAAGGACGGGAAGCAACCATATCATGGTTTGGTTCAACATCAAACTTGGCCATGGTTTTTATCAATAACAGACTTGCCAATCAAAGGTTAGATGAAACATGGTTTAGATAAAAAATACCCAATTAACAAATGAAAATTAGAAATTAGAACATGGTTTAGATAAAAAACACCTTGATAATGTGATAAGGGGAAGCAAACAATTGAGAAGGTGTAACATGGGAAGGAGAAGCAACCATAATGTATATTAGAAATGTGACTAGAGTAGGTGATACATGATTAGATTCTATGTAACCATGCTTTCCATAATAGGAGTAAAGGACAAAGATCAAGATTACCTTAAGAAAAAAGTATCACAATCAACAAAAACGAACTTGGAACATCAATACCAGGAAAAATGAAAATGCTTTGCACACAAAACAAGAATGATTTATAAAGAGATATTTCACATATAAATAGACAATCCTCTGAGGGGAATTAAAATGAAGTGATCAACAAGCTTTATGAAACAAAATCGAGATTACCATGAGAAAAAAATTGTCACAACTAGCAAAAATGAACTTGGAGCATTAAAATTAAGAAAAATGAAATTTCTTTACACACAAAATAAGCATGATTTATAATGAGATCCATCACCTACAAATAGGTACCCCCCTCAGTGAATACCAAGCTTTATGGATGTATTCATCATAGCAAAAGGCAAACAATAAACTTGCATACTTTTCATAATAGGAGAAGAGGAGCAAGATCTAGATTACCTTGAAAAAAAATTGGCTCAATAAAAATGAAGTTGGAGCATCAAATCAAGAAAAATGAAATTACTTTGCATACTAAATAAGCATAGTTTATAAAGAGATCCCTAACCTATAAATAGATGGCCCTCTCAATGAATAAAAAAAGCATGATCAATAATTCCACTTCTAGATCCTCGTCCAATCATGTCCACAAATGGATAACTGGTCCATGATTAATAATGTCTACTTTTACTAGAGTTTTCATTATGCTCAAAAAGAAAAATACCAAATATGTGGTCCCTTCACATCATGTATCCAAAATGAAGGTCCACCTCCACTTCTTCATATGCCCTTTAAATCTTTCATTCAGTATTGCATGGTCCCCATCTCATTGAACAATAGCCAACATAAAACTCTCAAGTCTTTGATTTGCAATTTATGCGTCGCGGAAGGGCAAGCATAAAATTTAAATCAGTTTGCTTAAGGGAAGGTTGATGCATCATCATATGTTGATTTTTGTCCATCCCAAGCACACGAATGTAGACATAATACATGTGCTTGCAGGCCAAGAAGGGTTTACTTTCCAACTCTCTCTTTTGAAAGTCAGGACACGTGCAGAAGGGCTCGGGATTGACATGCACCTCATACAAATGCTCTGACATAACATAAAATATGACTTTCTCATTTGCCACAACTACTTTCTCTTCCATGAAAACTACATCCAATGTCTCAGCCAATGCAAATTTTCTTTCTGCATCCTTAGAAATACCATGTCTCCATTTTTTTCTTCGCTTGCCACTTGAAGAGGTAAGTGGTTCTGTCCCATGGGTCGTAGTATTTTTGGGGGTAGGTGGAATGCCATCATGCTTGAATACAAAACCTCCTTTTATAAGAATTGAAATCTCCTCTGCAGAAGCATTGGTGCCCTTGTCAATAGACCAAATCCTTGGTCGCAAGGGCACATGCTTAACTTGTTTATCAACATCCCATGTATGATCCACATCATGACTGCAAAACCAGAACCATTGTGCAATAGGCTTACCTTGAAATTCCCTCTCTGACCAAAATGAAGGGCATAGTAACCCAGGTGATCTACTTTCTATCATGTTGTAGCACTTCTTTCTATTTATAATACCAAAACATTTTCGTTTGCAATAAACAGGCATTCTCCGGATGGCCCACAAACTTCAATGCATTTCCTCCTCTGAGACAATATTAGTTGGGAGATCCATTTCAATCGGCACTGCATGCACCTCATGGTCCAAGCCCACTTCTATAGGTTGATCATTTCTATTTTGAAAATTTATCTTGTGTGGTCATCCTTTTTGTTTTCTATCCCTTGACTCCATTACATAGCCAGGTTTATGAGAGCTACAACCATCTAGAGTTCTTCTTTTCCTTTGAACTGTTTCTTTGTTTCCAGAAATGAAAGGCTCTCCGTACATGGGGGTGCCAAGAACTGCTCCTTGAACTGTTCGAGCTATGAATGCAGGTGAAGGGGTATTTCTTGCAACCACCCTATTAATAAGAGCATCCATGTCGGGACCACTTCCAGAGTATCTTCCAGTTGTGAAGGCCAGTTGCCTTGAACATTGAATATATGAGTTGATCAAGTCAGTGGCGCATGCATCATACAAACCAATTTTCTTCTTTCCATCCTCCCCTGCCAACCAACTTGCATGCATGCTCTCAGAAAGATTTGTGTTGGGAATACAAGCCCTCTCCCAAGGACTCAAGGAAGCGTGCAACCTAATAAAAAACTCAGCAATTCCTCTTACATGTCTATTTTATTCTCATACTTGGGTATTCCCACCCCAATGATATTAGTAAATGTGTATGTAACAAATAGAAACAAAAAAAAAACATTTACATGTGTAGTACTACCCCAATGGTCTATCCAATTCTCCCACCATTTGATCCATCTCTTCAATGGTACAGTACTATCTCGAGGTAGTCCTACTTGCTGCCACCAATTTTGTATAGCTGTGGCATTCCTCTTGCCCTCTTCAATGGATTTTGAAAGGCGCCACCTCTCACATAAATTCAAGTGATGCTTCTGAAGGTTTGAAGGCACGTATTTTGTTGTGTGCTTTTGTAAGCTTTGTTCCCAGTGAAACAAACACAATCGCTCTCTTCCTTCCAAAACATTGTCAGGTCCCGCATTGAAAACACTGCGGATCGCCATCCAATTTGCACCGGCTTCATCCGCCATAAAACCTACAAAGTCTACAGGAGGGCATCCACACTCGAGCATCACATTATTAAGGCATCTCCAAAAAAGAATTTGTGTTTCTGTATCCTCTTCCTTTGTATCACAAATAGCAATCACCATGATCCCCTTCAAGCTGCAATAAGAAATACAGTGATTAGCAACTAGAATATGTCAACGAAAATTGATAACAAGTAAGGTTCCCGAACAAACCATGGATCGTATACAGAACAAGACATTGTTGCCCAGTCATCTATTCTGTGTGTAAAGTCAAAGTGAACCCAAGACTTGCAAAGGTCTCCATTTCCTAAGCGTCGCATTCGATTAACCAATTCCACTCCAGAGCCGGGTCCTTTAGTAGACATCTTGAAAATGTAACTTTTTTCACCCACCCCTCTTTGCCCTGGAAATCTACTGCCATGAAAAAAAGGAAACATGCATCTTTTTTTCAACTCCAAAATGTTATCAAAGCCATCTCCAACAACACATGTTTCTTTTTTTTTCTGGCATGTCACGATACTATTGAACCTGCAACCTCAACAAACGAAAGTTTGTTAAACTAATAACAATGCTACAAACCATAGTTTGCAGACTTGAATAATCGAAACTAACCTCTAATTTTGAACCAATGGCATCAACTCCTCCAAAAAGTTTGTAAACTCTTGTTCTCCCTCCACCATTGAACCATTAGTTGTCAAAGATTCAGTGATAATTTGTTTTGCTACAATCATTTGAATCTTCCTAGCACCACAGTGTCGATTCACTTGCAAAACTGAATGAACTAGAGATCTAATTTTTTTAATTGCAGCCATTGAAGTCCCTGGTTGCACATTGTGTGTGTGAGTGCCTACATGAAGCATCAATCTCTCCATGCTTGTGTCCTTTGGCAAAATGTAATAAACTTTGCAATCACAAGTTGCATAACAAGTGACAACTTTACTACAATAGTGACACGTGATTAAATGTTTTTCTTCACTTGCAAGTAGCCCCTTGCTCACTGTGCTATTGAGGTAACCATGAAAATACATTTTATTATGTTGATTGTTGCTCTCATAGTAAGGACAATTGACTCGATGACATTGTAAGTCTCCAAGGCAATGGCTAATTCTCGAAGTAGCATCAGGGAAGATATTAGTTGGATGGGGTCTTGTCTAGACATGACCATCATATTGTTGCTGCATCCCATCCATGTTTGAAGATGTGCCATATGTCGACAGAAGAACGAAAGCAACAGAACCATTGTACTCTCTTGGAATCTCACTAACAAAAAAAGGGCCTTCACTCATCTGCAATAAAGCCTTCAACTTCTTTCCTCTGGGGCTATTAGCAATCCAAGGTAAAATCTCTTTCTTTATTTGTGGAAATGAATGAGGACTATTAAGTCCATCATCCGACTCTAAGTCAATAGTTGGAGTTGAGATGGGTGCACAAAAAGCATTTGTTATAAGTGGCGAAGAAGTTTGAGAAGACGTCTCTGCGAAGGAATCGGATGTAATGTCTACAATAGGTCCTGAAAGTGAATGAGCTTGTTTGCTATTTTCTACAGTGTATAGTCCTTCATCTTGGTCCATGGTGAAAGTGGTATCACAATGTACTATTTTATACTGACATGAAAGAGAAGAATCGAGAAAAAATTGCTCCGCACCATTGATATCCGGTTGGCCATGAACCGCGATCTCTTCACTGTAAGTATCAAGTTGGAAAATAGCATACAAACCTACCAGCTTCCGGTTAGGGGGTAGAAGTGATTGAAGAAAATAAGAGCTCACAAGAATCTTTCCATCCCTTAGGGGCACAACACGTTCCAGTGATTCGGAGCCGATTGACCATTGAAGAGTAACTTCTGCCATCGTCTCTCACAAAAGCCGGTTTGAAACTCAGCAAACAATGGAGCTATGAAGCCGAAATATTATATCTAATAGCATGCCTATTGTTTATCAATTTCTTTGAACGTAGAAATAATAGTCCGTTACCCCCACCAAATATGGATTAAATGAGCTCTTACTCCATGGGCAAGTTCTTAGTGACGGTTGAAGTTGCGAATCAGTCCATTAATGAACCAAATCATTAAAAAAAGTCTACATATTGAAAAATCACAAGATTTAGTTAAATAATTTTTTTAAAAAAACATGTCTTTTTGAAATAAATCATGTCTTTTTGAAAATCATGTCGTGTTGTAGCACATATTTTTATAAGCATGTTTTATTTTGTCAGATGTCAGGCGCCGTCAGCATTTATATTTTTTAGTAAATAATTTTTCGGTGTTCGAGAGAAACATTCTCTCATGATGGATGTTCAATATGCACGTACCGCTTGCCATTGAAAGTTGTGTGTAACGGTTTAAACATATCTTCTTATTTGTCCTTCTTCTTCTTCTTCTTCTTCTTCTTCTTCTTCTTCTTCTTTTTCTTTTTCTTCTTCTTTTTCTTCTTCTTCCTTTTCTCTTTTTTTTTCCCTCTTCTTCTCTCCCATTGCAAGTTGGAAGGCATAAAGAAGAAGCAAGAAGGAGAGCAGCCCCTGCAACAAGCTCAAACAAGATCAACATTCTCCATCAAACTCACCGGGTAAGCTCCACACTCCATCCTTTTGGCTGAAAATCTATATTTCAAGTTTCATTTTTCCTCCATGGATGAAAGAAATGGAAGAGCAGGTAGACAATGAGAGGACAACAATGGGAGGGGAGAGAAGGAAAGGGGAGGTAGAGAAGGAGATGGTAAACTGAAAAAATGGGAGAGGAGGAGACCTTTGGGACACTCGGGGCTGTCTGTGTCAACGCAGACAACTCTTGGGGGTTGGGCGTAGCCCCCTTTGGAGGGAGGAGGAGGAGAGGGAGAAGGCGAGGAGGGGGAACCCTCAGTACCCGCCCGCTGTCTGCATCAACGCAGATGACCTGGTGGGGGGGCGGGGTACCTTATGAAATGGGGCGGGTAGTGCACAGCTACCCCCCTCTCAGCCCCTCCTCCTTAAACCACTCCCCTCTCAGTCCTTGCTCCCTAAACCACTCCCCTCTCAGCCCCTCCTCCTTAAACCACTCCCCTCTCAGTCCTTGCTCCCTAAACCACTTCCCTCTCAGCCCCTCATCCTTAAACCACTGCTCCTCCCTAAACCGCCCCTTAAACCTCTTCTATAGCCAAGTTATCTACAATTTTTGGCTTCGGGGGTGCTGCCCCTGAACCCCCGCCAAGGGGGGCCTCATCACTGTCGTTGGCCCCCCTTGGATCCCCCGGCAACAATAGTAGGGGGGGCTGATGCCCCCCCTACACCCCCCCTCCATATAGAGTGGGTGTAAACCGCGCGAGTCCAAGGCATGAAAAATTAAACCATTTTTAAATCGTACGCAAATCATCCTAAAGAAATAAGTGTGACATGATTTGATTTTTTTTGGATTGGGAATTGTCAAACACTCAGCATTGTCTGTGTCAACGCAGACAGGAACAAGGGGTTGGGAGTATCCCCCCTTTGGGGGTGTGGGGGTGAAAATGTGGTCAGGAGATTCAAATGATTAAGAAAATTTAATATATTTATTAAAACCAAATAACAAATGATATTAAAGTGTGTTGTCTGCGTCAAATGGTCATATTTTGGTGGAGATTAATTAATAGAACATGTGATTTAGTTGAGTTGTCTTCATTTTTAAAATGATTGATGGTTTGTTTTAGTGCTTCTGAGCATGGCTAGAGGTCGGTGTGGTGGTGTAGGAGAGGTCAAAGCAAAAGGGGCCGTCCAAGTAAGTCATTCAATCACTCTTTTAAATTTACATATTCTATTCTTAATGGTTAAGCAACTCTTTTAAAGTTCCATATAAATGTTATATTCTATTTTCAAATTATTTTTGTAGATACTCCAATTACAAGGTTAAGATCCGTCTATGCAATAGACTAGTAAGTATCGATCAAGAAGCATCCTCCCGTGCATTCTCTGAATCTCCAAATAACAAGGGTGGAAAACCAATGAAAAACTGTCCTTTCATTGATGATGAAGCGCTTGAGGATAGCATGGATGAAGCAAGCAATGACATTCATGCTGATCCTATGAGCACCCACACTACCACCACGGAGTGTGGTGAAACAACACAGGGGAGGTCTTTAGATTTGCAAACTGTACATGAGGAAAATGAAGAGGTGAATGAGGATGTTGCTAATGAAGAAAAGAAAGAGGTCAGTGAGCATGATAGACACATTGGAGAGAATGTCAAGTTTGGGCTTATGTCAGATGTGTTGGCCTTATTTTTTGTAACGAGGTCTACTTCTCCTCCTCCTATCCCTTTGTGTAGACTTGTGCCCTATGAGGCTATAAGGCTTGCATCTAGTTCTGCTACATGGTTGATTTCATCTTTCGATAATGCTTCATATATGGAAACAATGGGGAAATTTTTGGTTTCTTTGAGAAGGCCCACTGGTGAGCTAATGGATGTACCTCCCCAAAATTTGGAAGAGTGGGGCCCTCTTTGGAGAGAAGTTAACCAAAGGTTTGAAGATGAATTGACTGATGAGTGGGCTGATTTAAGAGGGCGCAAGTTTTTGGTATGGGACAGTAATCATAGGTTGAAGACATGGATGAAGAGGATAAAGGAAGGTAACTATGCATTGTCTTGCTTTCTCTTGTTTGACTAATTATTTATTTTATTATTTGATGTATGTAGTTTATAATGAAGATATTTCGCGACATGTTAGAGTTCTATGTCAATTCATTCAAGTGGAGAAGAAGAAAAAAGGAGAACTATTGTTAGCATTGGATACATCAAATGTGTAAGTATACTTATCACTATTAACTTTTTCAAATGGGTTAATAGATCATCAATTGTGTGTAAATATTGCCAATAGTTTTTATTTATGTGTGAATCTCAAAATATAAAGATAATTTATGTGTGAATGTCAAGATATTTTATTTATACCAATAGGTTTCATTTATGTGTGAATGCCAATAGGTTTCATTTATTAGTTATGTGAATGTGAATAGGTTTTATTTATGTGTGAATCTTAAAATTTAAAGATAATTTTCAATGTTGTAGTGTAACAAGAGCACATGTCAAACCCAACCTAGGCCATGAAATTTTCATGTTCCAAAAGTTTGGCATTGCTGATAAACAAAGCATTTTGGAAAGGATGAGCCCCTTCTCAAAGACGGTGGGCTGAAATAGAGTATGAAATTGAGGGAAAAAGTAACCATGGCAATGATCCATGGTACAAGAACCCATGTTTGCTAATATCGCTTTTGGTGTGGAAGGTAAAAAGTTTGGTATAGTATTTTAGTTTTCAGCATAACAAATTGTGGTATCTTGAATTTAACCATAACTAAGAATAGTGTATTGGTTTTTCTATTTAGGATGACTATAACTCTACCATACTCAAAGAGGAGGCCCGCCTCAAGGAGCTTGCATTGCCAGATGCAAATTATGAGGCAAAAAGAAAACAATTCATAAACAAAGAGCAAGATAAATTGAGGGACAAAGGATACAAGTACCTTGGAATAGCTAATCCTGCGCATGGAGAGGATTTCTTTTCTGTTTTGTTTGCATTGAATTGGGATGAAAAGAACATGATGGCTATTACCAAGGACAAATTGTATGCCATTTGTAGTGCTAATATGGCTGCGGAGAGGTATGTTTTCCTCATGGACTAATGTTCTCTTATTTTTTGGAATTGAACATAATTTGGTTCAACAATATTGAAGTTATGTTTTGTTCAATAACCAATATATTAGAAAAAGGGAGATTTTACTTCTCATGACTGTCACAAAGGCAAAGGACTCCACTATGTCACACTTTGCGGATGTAAGGAGATTTCGTAGCTACATGAAGCAAGAGGTGTATTGGTTTCATATGATTGGAGAATGCTCCTTATTGATCAGGAGCTTACAAGTTGATGGCACTGAGATTCCAGGAGGCTTTGATGTTTTTTTTAAAGGCCAAAGATGTTTACATATTTTAAAGGCATTTGCAAATATTTTTGGTGAAATGAAGAATGTTGGAGACTCTGAGAAGGTTCCAGAGCTCACACAATCAAGCAAGAGGGTGGTATACAGGTATTTCTAGTATAAAGAAACCATATTTTCTAAATAGCATATGTACAAATGTATTCTAACTTAAGAGTGCTTTTCTTGTTTGTTCTTATGTTTTTGGAAAAGATGGTTGCATAGTCTACATGAAAGTGGAGTGCTAGAAAGCCTCCCTCCTCTAGTGGAGGAGTGGATGGACTTGGGATGTGAAAATTGTATGTTCTCAAAAGCACTGCTTGAGAGGGGTCTGTCGGAATGGGAAATGCGTATTTGTCCATGGTGGATAGACTATCCATTGGATGACATTCCATGACAAGAGATTGAATTAAGAGAGAGTAAGTACTTTGAGAGCCAAACATAGTAAATATGTGGTAACTCTTGCTCTTAGCTATTTGTTTTAGTAATACTTGCCTTATATGCAGGATTTCTGGAACAAAATAGAGTAATTTCTATGCACAAAGAAGAGGATGAAGGAAATGGTACTTTCTAAAAATGTATTTGTTTAACATGAAACTTATCATAACTTTTTAGACTTGTGTGTTTTCTTAACTTTGTTGTTTTTGCAAATTAGAAATGTCCAATACAATAGACATGGTCCCTCATGTTGTGGGGATAAAGGCGACTTGTGGTGGTAGCATGGCAAAGGGTATATTGGATGGAATGAAAATTTTTAGTTTGATCCAAGTAGCCTTGTTTCCAATTTGCATGAATATGACATTATATTGTGTTGAATTCACACTACTTAGGTGCCATTAGTGATGCAACTCTTGATACTACAATGAAGAAAAAGTCCATGGGAAAACGAAAGAATATCCCCACGATAGATGATGCGTTGAAGCATAGCAAGGGTAAGCCAATTTTCATGAATGATAGAGTTTAGGATTTTCATTTGACAAGTCAATTTATTAAAGTATTATTTTATTGTCTTTATATTGCATAGGTAATATAAGTGAATAAAATGAGGTTGGTACAACAAAGCGAAGGTCTAAACACAAAGAGAAAGTTGTTTCATTGGATGAAGAATTAGAAGGTGAATCAAGTATCATTTTTTGGATTATCGGAGTCATGTTAAAAGTACATTTTTATATTTTTTTGAAGATAATATAAAATCTAAACATTAGACACTAAATAATTTGCTTTCCTTCATATTTTTCTTTACAACTTTAGGCAAAAAAGATGGTTTTGACATGCATAGCATTTGGAAAGAAAAGGAAAAAAGTAAGGGTCACTTTGAGGGATCTTTGCAACATACTAGACCTTCTCGGGCTATGTCGTTCATGACTCATTCATCAGAGCCTATACAAGAGTCTTCTAGACGTCCCGCTATACGCAAGACATGTATGTAGATTTCTAGCTTTACATTCTGAGTCTTAACATTTAGCCAACATCAACATTTGTAAGTAAACTTTATTTTGATGATAGGATTTCAATACCAAACTATCGTAGATGCTCTGTTGGTAGACCTGACATTGATCGACGATTTTGCATTGGATGGGTATATTTTATCACCATTCTCTATATACACATCTATTGTAATGGTTACTTATGCTTTGTTATTGTGTTTTCAATTTTAGCATTAAGCGCTTCATGGAGGGAAATACCATCAACTCTTACCAGTGTAATGGTGTCCCATCATATGAGGTTGCTAAGTTGTTGTTTGCAGATTTTCCTACATCTTTGCTTGTTGTTGGCCTTGAGGCATAAGGTATATGTGCTTGCATTAGTTTAGTTTATAAACTCATGTGATATTGCATGGTCTTATACATCTTTACATTTGAAAGGGATTCCCGAATGGAATACATTTTCTAGTGCACTTGTCAAAGGTGTCATGGACCTAGCCCATAGATTCTTGGTAGATGAGGGGTTCTTGGTGACTTTGGGACTTGCACAACACTTTGGAAAAGTGCTTAGAGGAGCTCATGCCATTGGATTGAAGCTCCATCGCACATGGTCTCTCGTGTGTGAGGGTAGATATAGACACCCTGATACTCGAGAGGAGGTAAGTGTGTTGAAGACAAACTTGTAACTTTTTAAAATAAAAGTTTAAGTAGCTAACAAGATGATTCTGCATTTCTAGGTCATGGACCTTACTATTGGCTTGTTTTATCGAGGGATGCATGTCCCTTCATATGATAGAGAGGCTGGCGAGAGGGTTAGCCCATACAGGTTTCCTGCCTCTTGTAGCTTCCTTTTCGAGACAGACCTCCAGGGCACATCATTTGAGCACACTTATGTGGATGGTGTAGAGGTTCGAGGGGGTGCAGAAAGATCACTAGTTTTTTATAGGTGCGTTATACACTCTTAGACTGGTTTATACTTTGCATTGAGATATGTCATGCTTTTGTTACGGATGTTACTAAATGGTTTCTTTTGTAGGTGGCTCCTTGCTACTTTCACAGAGGATCTCGACTATGTGCTAGATATTTTTTCAGGTTGTGGCGGCCTTGGTAGAGCATGCACAGAGATGCATCGTTTTTGCATGTGCCTTGAGGGTGATTTTAGCCTCTACAACCAGTGCTTGGTTGATGTGGCATGCAGACCGCCATCCTAGTGACGATGATGATTTCACATGATTTGTAGTTGCATTATTTTTAATATGATGCCTTGTATTGGTAGTGCATGCCATGGGGCTTGATGATGCTCGGGAATTATGTATGACTCTATGGATTTTGGATCTCACTATTACTTCATAAACTTATAAAATTATGCTAAAACTTCATGCTTTAGAAGTAGTTGCATACCTATTTTTTGTTAGAGATCAAAGCATTCAATAGTTTGCGATTAGTTTGCTATTCAACATCCTAATATAATTGATCTAATTAGTTTGCAATTGCAAAATAATTAAATTCAAAGCGATAACATAATCAAACAAAAAGCTCCATAAAATAACCAAAAAAATCCAAGTGATGACCAAAAAGCTTCAAGAAGCACTTAAAAAGGTCCAAATGAAGAGCTTGCTAAATAATAGCACTCCTCTTCTTGCAAGTCAGACATAAATTAAGTATATTTACCATTCCGAAATAGTGGCGAGCATCAAATGTAACTTGGCGAATAGTCATTCTTCGTGTGCTTATGACATTCGAACCTTCTTGTGTCAACTTCAAGATGTATCATATTTTGAAAATGATATAACCAAGAGTGTTTTGGGTACATCGCAGTTGGCTATTGGGGTAGGGACCCAAGAGCATGTTGAATCTAATTAAAAATATGGATGTAGGGTCAGCTTTGACCTATTTGCGATTAGCACCCTAGTTGAGTTGAATTAGATCTTAGCCTCACCCATCATGTAAAGTTTTATTTACTAGACTGGCCCTTGTAGTTAAGCTTATCACTTGACATGTGTATCTTAAATCTACCTTTTTAGGTGCATTCCCTATTATGTGGTGCAATTGAGGCTATTCATGATGCCATGCAATTCTAGATGTAGGTCTTCCCTGAGCTGTTGGTGCTATGTGAGATCCCTAATCATAAAAATCCCTTCTAGTACATTTATGCCGCTCAAAAGACATGACCTAATTATTCAAATGCGCGTGTACATGCATTCATTGTAAATGCGAGTTAATTCACTATGATGGTTTACGGGAATTGATCTATATGGAATATTTATGTACCCCGGTAATCTATGATGCATCTATGAAAGTTTGAACCTAATACTTGACTTTTTTCCGCAATAACCCGTAGATTGTTAATCTATTCTTGAAAACTCATGGTTATTAAACCCCTTTCGGCTACCTTTCAAAATATGCAAGTCACTCGATGCGAGGTATGATTTTTTCCTAATCATGCCATACTTAAATATTTGATTTCAATTTCTAGACACAGTGGCAGTACCTGGTTTTGGAGTGTTGAGTTAGCGTTCACACTTGATAACCCGTTCGTGTTGATGGTGGCATCTTTGCCCGATCCTTCTCCCGTGGTTGCAGCTTTTCCAGTTACTTGGGAGAGTTTACGCTTTGGGGCCATTTCAGGCCTGGAAAGTGACCCTCACTTCCTTCAAAGGACTCCTTGGTGTTGGAGATCCCTACACCTTGTCTTGACTTTCACGGTCTCCTTGTCAATTAGAGGTAGTGATGGAGTGGCTACGGGACTTGCAGTGGGGAGAGGCGGTACTCAAGCCTTTGCCTAATAAGGGATTTGTTCTTGAACCACTTCTCTCCCTCTCTTACTCTTCTTTACTCTAGATTTCCCTTCCCTCTTCTCTATTTCTCATTCGCTCCTTCACTACCTTTCCCTCTCCTTCTCTTTCTCACAATTTTGGCAGCAAAAAGGGGGGAGAAGAATAACGGGTCCTTTGAAAGGAAAGGGGAGGAAAATGATTTATAAGGAAAGATGGTGATGATTGAGGGGGAAGAAAAAAAGGATTATTGCACCCTCCTAAGGACCCTCCTAAGGAGGGGGGAGATTTTTACAAGGTCGAGGAGAAGAGTATTATGGGGAGGTATTGACACGGGGCACCCTCCCTCCCCATCGTCGTTATCTTCTATGACCGTTCATTTACTTTATTTTTATTTTTCCGACGTCTTCATCATTGCTGCCACCATCTCTGGCTCTTTGTCATCTCATAGACATCTCCTCCCTGATCCTCATCTTCTGCGAGTTTAGCTCCCCTTGCCTCGTTGACGTGTAGTTGAACTCCCCCTCCCTCCGCCAACCAGATGGTGTCGTGACAGGGGGAGGGGTATTTCTTAATCACAGATTTATGTGGGTTGAGCGACTAATCACCCATGCATTCACCAACCCATCAATCACTCTCCACACATTCACTTAGGGTTTCTACATTCCCTAATTGTAAAGTTGAGGGCTTCCACCCTTGAGCCCATGATAAGGGGTCCTTGATTACTCAACTACATATGCAAGGTGTCTCACATGTATGCTCCTTCTTTAGTTTTGTTCTATTTGACCCACAAATTAAGTTCATGTAGGCAATCTCATGAGCATCTAGTTTACAAAGCTTGCCCATTTGCGTGTCTAAACTAGAGAACCTACCAATGTCCAATGGCCATCATGACTTCTACTCGTTTTGGGGCCTTGCAACACTCAAATCAAGATATAAGAGGTTGGCCTTTGTGTAACCTCCAAACATATATTTAAGATACAAAACCTTAGGGCTCCCCTGATTAAAATAGCACGGCTTTTGAGCTCACAATTTATAGTGCTAATATTAACATGCATGGCCACGGGTAACGTGAGAAAAATGAGACTTTGAGTAACATTTTGAAGCAAACAAAAAACATGTGAAACCATTGGAATTAAATTCACTAATGCAAAACTCAATTCGTGAAAATATTAGTTTGGCATCTAAACCTTGCATGCTTATATTTTATAGAAAGCATACTCTCAATGCATAAACCAATTATAGTTACTAGTCAAGTAAATGTTAATCACACACTTATGCAACACAAAATCTAAATTCTCTCTTAAACTGACAAGATGAGAAGACAAATAAAGGGTTTGATCCACATAATAATAAAAGGAAGGTCCTTCATGTTGCTTTGATGTAAGAAACAAGAACATGGCAAAAGTAGAGGTCAATTGCACACTTCTTCACATATTTAACCAAGCCACGAAAAATATTTGGCTTGCATGGCACCTTGGAGGAGACTCCTTGCACAATGGGACATCTATTAGAGTACTCAAGTTTTACTTAAGTATGATTATTTTGTTACATGTTTAGTGGATTTTGGCAATTTTTTGGGATATCAACTATAGTACTCAAATTGTACTCAAATAAGCCTATTTTGTTACTTGTTTGGTGCACTTTAGCAATTTTTTTGTGCTAAGAAGGCCATGGCACTGCAGGTTGTTTTAGGCAAGATATTTGTGTAAAGTTTTGTTTCTTCATCACTTTTGGACTTTAAGTTTGGTGATTCAAAACTTGTTTGGAGGTTTTCAAGTTCTAGAAACACATTAGTAATATCAAAATCATAAAAATCTATGCTTAAATTTTGCTTTATATTTATATTGTAATCTAGGAACTTTCACCTAAGATGAAATATTGTATGCCTTGGTGATTTTTGACTAGTATTAATGCTCATATTGACCTTTTTTTACATAATGTGGTCAATATGGTAAATTATGACATAAAGTAATCACATCACAAATGCCTCAAGGGATTGCCAATTGACTAGCTATACAAAGTTTTTAATACGAAACTTTGAAAATAGGTGATTTAGCCTTCATCTGTTTAAGTGTATCAATCAATTCTTCTTTGAGACTAGGGATAGACTCAACAAATTCAAAAAACCTTCTCCATTGGAGACCTAGAAGTTCCTAAACTACTAAATGGATCTAGTTATTAGTGCTTTCATGGGTTGGTGGACTACCTTCACGGTTTCTTCATCAACACGCCCCTGATCCCCAACTAGAGCTACCCTAAGATCAATGCAGTTGTTAAGATTAGCAATTCCCAATCATCCAACCCCACATGGGTAATATTTAAGCTATTAGCCTTCATAGCATTATATTTGACCTTATTGAGCTTGTGGACCTCCAAGCTTGCCTATGTCACTTTTTCCAAGTCCTCACCCTTGTAAGAGGGAATAGCTTCTTCCAACTTTCAACTATGGCTAGCACAATATGTAGTGATTACTTGTGTGTATGACTAATCTTCACTATCTATCTAAGTCTAAGGTCCCCAATTGTACAAACAAACTTGATATGATTCTTATTAGCCACAACTTTAGCAATTGGCCAGTCATCCTTCTTTCTTCCATGATTCTAGTCCACCATATCATCTCTTTTGCATTGAGTTGGTACTTTAACTACAAATATTGAAGACTATGCCATGTTTGTGTGGAACAAAGTCTCGTGCATCCACCCAAATTCTTAGGCCTTCTAGATGCAATGCCTTGGAGGTCTTTGGCTCAACTAAAATAGGGAGACAAAGATGGTATTATAAGCATATGGTGATAGCTATAGGCTTTGTATCAACAAAGAAGAATCCTAAATCCCCCTTTCTAGCTAGGCCACCTCCCCATTGAATCTCTTCAGTGAGGGTTCTTCAGTCTTTGACTAGTGTTTATGCCATAGGTGAGACAATATGATGACCAAAGAAAATTGAACATTGCATAGTACATCTTCCCACCTCAATTCGGGCCAAATGTCTCCTTTGATATATGCCCCAACCAATCCACTCCTTGATGATAATCATCCATGGTTATTTTAGCTACAATCTTATGAATAATGCAAAGCTAAGCTCCTTGGCCCTATTGGCTAACTTCATTAGACCTAATTAGCCATCTAATTTGTAAGTGTTTATCATATCCCAAGGATTATAATGTTACCCTTTCCCACTCCTAGTTTGCAAAAGGAAATCTAGAACAACCTCTCAATCTACTCCTACATGCACTTTCCCTAAAGCATAGAATTGTGCCAATATATATAGTAGCAACCAATACTATCTTTGTCTTGGTTTGGCTAATCACCAACGGCCACAATTTCGCAAACTCATTATATGTCTACAGGAGTGCTTCAATTAACTTCCATTCTACTTTCACAATACTTGTATCATCATCAACAAAGAATAAGAATTGGGCAACAAAGGATTGGTGTCTATAAGGATGCAGAGACCCTTAATGACATCCTATTATACCCTATTGTCCACCTTGCAAAGAAGTGGATATGTGATTTATGCAAAAAATAGTGGTGCCAAAGGACAACCTTGGTAGATGGAGCACCTTTTGTTCAAAAGGGGTTGAGATCCCTCCATTGATACTAACACATAGTAACTACTTTAGTGAAAAGAGCACCAACCATCATGCATGAAGATAGCACCAAAACCCATGGCTCTAGGTGTTGCCATAGTAAATTCCCAACTTACCTAGGTCATATACCTTTTCAAGGTCCATATGTAATAGGAAAAAGCCAAGCTTGAATGAGAGTTTCAAAACCATTGAGAAGACTAAACTTAGAATGGTGTCTTGGATCTTCATCCCATGATAAACCCATATTGTCACCTTGGAGAATTGAGCATAGTTAGGTCTCCAACAAGTCAACTTTTACCTTTCCAAGGCCTTATATAGCATGAAGAGTGACTCAAGCAGATAGGTCCTAGTGGATTCACCTTTATCAAAGCTTCTATTCTACAGGTTTGGGAGGGGGCATCAATTCATATGACCTCCAATGAGATTTAGTATAGGATCTTCATCCATCAGAGGGTATAGGTACTATTGGTGACATTTTTCTAGTGCCTATTTATTGTATGCTTAAATTATTGATATTTTGGATGTTTTTACTTGTTTTTTGAGCTTTATTTCCTATTTGGTGTGTGATTTTGCAGGTTATTACTATTTTATTCATGATTATAAGAGTGTTGGTATATCCTTTGATACTTGTTGGGTTTTGATTGCTTCTATGAGGTTCTATTGAGCTCTACTTTCCTTTTTTGTGAGGAGTTGAGATATTGAAGAATATGTTGGTTATTATTTATGACTTTTTGGATGGTTTTTGATTTATTTATATGGGTTTATGGGTTTATATTGACAATGTAGTTTTATTGCCTTTTGTTTGCCTTTTGTAGCCTTTGTGAGCTTGTACATGCTCATGTAACCTTTTGTATATGTTTGTGTGGTTTCTATACAATGGATTAGAAAATTGAGAATGTTTTTCTTCTTTGAAAGAGGGGAATAGAAGCTCTTTTTAGCTAGTTCAAGTGAAGAAACTAGTAGTTGAAGATAAGAGTTGAAAACTTGAAGTGACAATGATAGTAGTTCACTGTGAAAGGACATTGTAACTACCTTATGGAGGGTAGCTCCATGACCAAGAGAGGGTTATGGATTATTATTCTATTGTAATTTTGTAAGAGCATGTGAGAGAGTGATTGAGAGAGAGTGTGTGTGTGTTTATGAGAGTTGGAGAGATTGTGAGAGAAGTGGCCAATGAAGAAAACTATTGCCCTCTTATACGATTATTTTCCAATAAAACTTGGCTTGTGGATGATTTATCTTGCTTTTTTATTCATGAATATGAAGAAACTTATGTGCTTTATTGAATATATTACCCTAGAAAAGTTGCATTATGATGCTGCAAGAAGTTGTTTCCTTTGTTCTTGTTTTCCTTGTGTGGTGCTCTTAGAAGATTAAGAAAATGCTTGTTGGTGAGACAAGATAGGATTTCTTTTATTTCTTTCCCTATTTTTGTGGTGTGCTCTTAGGAACTCCATGTTTTGGTGTGCGATCAGGGAAATTTTCCATCAACAAGCATTCTAACAGGTTGAAAAATAAAGGAAATGGCACTATTTGGAAGACAACGAAGCAATGTAAAACAATACGAGTCCTTCAACCAAGGAGGAATTTATAATATTCATAGCAAAGGTAAATTTTTATAAGATATTCATTTCACATTTGGGAAAAACATAATGCCACCTTGATGCACACCTTGAACAAGGACTATTCCTACTATCAACAAAAGGTGAAGAAACTTGTAGCTTCATAGCCAACTATTTGGGAATAAATTGAAGAAAAAAAAAGAAAGGAGAATGGTTGGGAATGTTATATTTTTCTTTCATTGAGGATTTTCCAAACAACATCAAGTGGGAGATTGTGAAAAATCTTCAAGAGTCGTGGTCAATGAAAGTTCACAAAAATAAGGAAGAGAAGAGTTGGACTCTCCTAGTGGATGCCCAATAGCAAGATACATGGGATGCATGGTGTAATGGTAACCTTTTGTTAATCTGATTAGTAACTCATTGGAAGATGGTGGATCACTTTTTCTTGACAACCTGTAGTATTTAAACCCTCAAAAGCTAGCATTACCACAATGATGGCACAATGGTGAGAACTTCAGAACCAATTTCCTTTCTCTCTATAGTGGCATGAAGGTTGAATTTAGAGATTGTGAAAAGAAGAAGTTGAGGAAATGTTAGCCAAAGAGTCCTCCAGAGATCAAGGCACAAATCCATCTATTCCCTCTTGTTGATTGGTGACAAGTTGGGTTGAACCATTTCTTTGATAAATGAGTCAATAAATAGATAAGTGTTGGAGACTCTCTAGAGATACATGAGAAGATATATGACAAGGTAGAAATATGAGAGACAAAACCTCCAACAAAGGTGAAGACATATCCAGACTTCCTACTATTTGCATGTCCTGCATAATCAAAGTCAGTGTACCCCACAATTCTTATATCCTAGTCACCATAGCATATACATAGTTGTTGTGCCCTTTAGGTACCTCATGATTCCCTTCATGGCATCCCAATGCCATTTTCCAGGTATAGCCATATAGCATGCCACAACTCCCACTACAAAGGCTATTTTGACGAGTGGCTATCATGGCATACATCAAACTACCCACTCTGGATGAATAAGGGATCTTGGCCATCTCAATCTTTTGCTCATCAGATTGTGGATAATTAGCATGAGTAACCTTTACATGAGAAGGTAGAGGACAACCAATAGGCTTACCATCCTGCATATGAAACTAATCAAGGAATTTCTGGATATACTCATTTTGCGATCACACGTGATGCGCATCCCAAGAGCCAATTTTTCAAGGCATCCAACTCATTCATGAGCACTCCCAGCAATGAGCATATAATCCACATAGAGTACCAAAATCATAAGGCTCCTATCACAAGCTTCTTTGGGCATAAACATGAATCCATAGCACTACGGCTATATCCCTGTGAATGCATAAAAGCATCAAACTTGTGGTATCATTCCCTAGGTGTTTGCTTAAGACCATAAAGGCTCTTTCTCAACTTGCACACTAGATGGTTCTTGCCTTTTTCTTCAAAGCCTTTAGGCTACTATATGTAAATCTCATCATGCAAGTCCCCATGTAGAAAAGACATTTTGACATCCATCCAATAAAGGTCCAAAGCAACCAATGCTAGTACCAAGTGTAGAGTTGTCATTTTGACTACAGAAGAAAAGACTTTATCGAAGTTAACACTATGTTTATGGGTGAAACCCTTACTACCAATCTAGCCTTATAAGTGGGCTTGGAGTATCCAAGGATACTTTTCAACTTGTATACCCACTTGCATAGCAATGCCTTATTGCTACTAGGCAAAGAAACTAATTCCAATGTATGATTAGTCTGTAAGGAGTCAAACTCTAACTACATAGCCTTGTTCCATGAGTGACTATTATCTCTATGCATAGTCTCATAAGAGAGAGGCTCACATGTATCTATCACCATAACATAATCCATAGAGGGCATAAAACACTCAAGCTAATGTCTAGCTCTAGTAGAGCATCTCAAACCATGTTGATCTTGCACAAAAGGCATAGCCTGGGCCACTGGGGCATCAACTACTATAGGATGTCTAGTTGGCTATGGTAGCAAGAGGTTCCTCCTGAAATATCACCCTCCATACCTCAACCACTTGCTTAGGCTTCTTATGCATCTTTTTCTCATAAAAAACCTACATTATGGCTACAGATAACCTTGCAAGCTTGCAGATCCCATAGGCGATATGCCATCTCACCTACATCCCCATAACTAAGAAAGTGCATTTCATGGACCTTGGATCCATCTTATTGCACTTGTCCTTGGGAACATGGCAGAATGCCTCACAACCAAAGACACACAATGGGCTTATAAATGAAGGTTTGCTAGTCCATATCTCCTCTATACCCTGGCAATCAATAGCAATGCAAGAAGACTGGTTAATCAAGTGTATAATACTAGTAACCACCTCAGCCCAAAAGTGGTATGGTAAGCTTGCCTGGCTAAGCATACTATGGATTATCCCCTAAATCATCATGTTCATGTATTCAGCCAATGAATATGCAACCAACACCAAGAATTTTAAAAGATCAATGTGTAAAACTGAGATACATCCCATAGGCATAACAATCATGCATATAGTAGGTGTCATAACAATGGAAGAGACTTTCTAAAGGCAAAACTGACTAAGTAATGACAACATAAGCTCAATACATAGCCATGTAATATGAATATACCACTGACAACATCGTGAAATAGATAGGTGCATGTCCAAAACAAAAGTTAGATCAGCCCACTAGGCATCAACTGCATACATGTAGCATGAAGAGAGCAGGTACATGTGACACTAAGTCCCACTATCTCACTGTAACAAGCTCAAGCTCAGCTGCATAAACCAAATAATATGTAGTATATCCAAGTTTCAAATGTGGCTCAATACATAAAGCCAAATATCTCCCATTGAAATAGAAGTTGACTTTCAAATGAGCAAGCAAAGCTCAAAGCATCATGGTGATGACATCCATACATCCAAGATCCATATAGCATACGTGGAACCAATGCATGCAACCAAGCATAAAATCCAATTTGTGCTTCAAGCCCATAATTGCATAGCCCACTAAAGCAACCAAGGCATGCAACCACAGTCAAGATGAATGTTTCCTAGCTCAAAATTGAAGCTCAAGAGTATCCAAGAGCATATTCAAGTGCATAGACCAATGTTAAGTATCAATACAATTGTATGAAGCACCCAGGCATTTAGTGCTCCCAAAGAAAAGCTTGTTGTCCACTATTTTACAACACTGAAATCTCTACTAAAACTAAGCCAATGTAAGGTCAAATCCAACCATTAGCATCTC
This sequence comes from Lygodium microphyllum, assembly GCF_053477565.2. Classification (NCBI taxonomy): domain Eukaryota; kingdom Viridiplantae; phylum Streptophyta; class Polypodiopsida; order Schizaeales; family Lygodiaceae; genus Lygodium; species Lygodium microphyllum. Next base: position 155,326,284 of record NC_141145.1, read on the forward strand.
AAGACATTTGCCAAACATCCTAGCATTAATACATAAGTGTATGAGCATCGGTGAAGCTTAAACAATGAGGTAATGGCTGCCCCTTTTAATATTACAACAAACTGTCTTGAATGTATAGAAAATGGCTAAGGTATGCACTTGCAAAGGATGCTCCAATAGGTCCCAAACAATGCCATGGGAGGTGCTAAAGCTTTATCAAATACTATAAGAGTTACAAGAGTCATCAGTGCTTGCAATAGTGCCAGGGACATGAGTTGTGGAAAACTGGTGCAAATCACACCAGGTATGCTAATGTGGATGATGGTCCTAAGCTTCTAATGATAGATTTTGAGCACTTACTAAGGCTCAAAAAAGGATTATCCAAGCTCTGCAATAAGCCTCAAGTGGAGGGAGCAATGAGAAAGAAGTAGGAGTAAGATTCATACCTCGAGAAGAAGAGGGTTGATGAACTACCATGGAGCCTTCAAGCTAAAGCTTTGTTTCAGGCTGAAGCAAGATCAAGGGAAGAGATCCTCAATGCCAATGAAATGGATCTGATATCAATTTAAGGGAGTGATCCTAGAGTGGAAGCACATGAGCAAAAGCAAGAGCTATGGTGGAGAGAGAGAGAGAGAGAGAGAGAGAGAGAGAGAGAGAGAGAGAGAGAGAAGATGTGGGAAATCCAACAGTCACAATGTGTGACTATCCTTCCCTTTGTTCAAATGTCGCTAAAAAAATAAATAATAAAGTGACAATGATGGGTACCCACCACTTACAATATACAAGTGCATGGGTATGAATAAAGTGACAATGATGGGTACCCACCACTTACAATATACACAATATTGTAAGTGGTGACCCTAGAGTGGAAGCACTGTGTTAGTGTAGTAATACACAAATGGCTAGGCACATGTGCCTTTACCCCAACATTTTTAAGGGGGAATACAATAAAGACCCTGATCTTCATGTAGTAGACTTCATGTTACTATGTGTAGCCACTCACCCAACAATGCCAATAACCCAGAGCATTGGTAAGCAATATTCCCTGCCACCTTCAAGATTGCCATGTTTTAGTGGATTGAAAGATAAAAAGTAGGAACTTTTGCACATGGGATGAACTAAAGCGGGCTTTACTCACCAAGTTCAGATGTGAAGGCTTTGAAGAGTAGATGAGAGAATAATTCATGAATCTAAGTTAGCTAGCTAGAGAATAGATCAAATCCTACATCTCTAAAATGGATTCAATACTGAAGAGATGTTCTAACAACAACCTAGATTAGGGAATTCAAAAGGAAATGTTCCTTCAAGGATTGAAACTAAAGGTCAAAAAGTTCACAAAGCTGGGGAGACTAGTAAATTTACAAGTTATAGTGGAAGTTTCTAGGCTATATGATGAATTAAAGGTGACACTAGTCATAAATCAAGAAATAGGAGTCTTGTCTCCCTCAATTCTAGGAGGAGTGTATCAACTTAATTTAATTCTAGAGACTATACCCTACCCCTCTCAATAGATGTCTAGTGTGCCCTAGTATGGTGCTCCAACCCAATAGTGGTAGCAAATAATGCCTTCAGTGAGGCCTCAGCCACAACCACAATGGCCTCTAACATTCCCATAATAACAACAATGAGATCCTATAATTGTAGACCTTGAAACTGAATACTACTAGTATTTCCAATGTCAGAAGCTTAGCTAGAGATGCCCTTAGGGCAAACACATCATGTAGAAAATGCCATCAAGTAGGACATTTAGCCATTGATGTACCTAGAAACCAGCTATTCCAAAGAACCTTCTATTCTTATTACTTGAGGAAGAACCATATAGAAGATATATTCTCTATGAAGAGGATGCAAGATAGAAGAAAGAGAGAAGAAGAAGCGGGGTTTAATCTATTGGAATCTTAAAAATGATAAATCAAGATATTAAGCCAAAATATAGAGAGTTTGGGTCTTTGGCCCTAGAAGGTTCCCATCCCAAAGCTGCAGAGGATGATAATCTAGTGGTGGTTAGAGGTCAAAAGATGAATGTTCTTGATGTGGAGAAAAAGCCTACATTTTCCTAATCCTAGAGGATCAATGGGCTACAAGGCATTGCATAGTAGATGTAAAGGAGAGGGCCACACTACAAAATATTGCCCAAGTCTAGCCCTTGCAAGTGCAAGCACATCTAATAGCCAAGCAAAGGTTCAAGAATCTACTTCCAAACTAGTAGAATTGGAAGTAGTTGTGCCATAAAGGAGTATGACCTCATTAAGAACCTTCACACATTCCAGCCTAGCCTGACATTTTGGCATTTGTTTATGCTATTCTCTATCTACCAAAAAGATTCAAGAGCATTCTAAGAAGGACAAGTGGATCAAGGATTACCAACTTGATGATCATAACTAAACCTAACAAAGCTCAAGTGCTTGTGAAGGAAGTGGATGTGGCCAACACCTTCCCAGATCTTGCCACTGTTGAGAAATCGAATGATGCTAGCCCATAGAGGCTAGATGTATGCCCTGATGAGGCTAGAAGAGAGACAAATGATGTATGCTCCAGGAAGAGATGTCTTGAATCCCATATGCACAGTGAGGAGAGTGGAGAAGTTGAAAAGTTATAAAGGCATGTACTTGGTTCACTTTTTAATGCAATGCTATTAGTCTCTATCATGGTCAGCTCAAGATTGTGTTTATGAGTCCAAGCTTACATCTTGGAACCTAATTCACTTAAGCAATAGTTTGTCTTCTTGTCTATGTCACTATGAGTCTTGTTACCAACTTCCATCCTCCATAGTCAGTGCTATGCTCTAGATCGATATTTTTTGTCATGGTATTAGAGCACAGTCGGGCATAGCACTAATCCTCCAGCTTCATTTCACTCTTACCTAGCTCAACTTGAGCTCAGATCAACTCAAGACAAGTTTGGAACCCCAGTTCCTACTCCTTCTCAATGTCCTGCTTGGCAAACATGGCCAGTAGACTGCACCTACCTTTAGTTGAGCATTCAGATCTCACCATATAGGCTATGCTAGCCCTTGCTTGCTTCACCAAAGTTGCTCCTTAGCTTAAGGTGCTCCCTGCTATCACATCGGACGGTGACATTACCCTCCATAGAACGTGGCATTCTACATCGATTGAAAATGGAGCAGTTCAGGATACTGAAACAGTCCATGCGACTATGCATGCAGGCATGAGGCACAATCTAGGTGGCCATCATAGAGAAATTGAAGCCCAATACTTAAGATTTCTTCCCATAAAAAAATATCTGGAAATGATGATGCATATAGCTCACACAGATTGAAAAACCAGGTCCCTATTGTCTTGGAACCCTAACTGACAGCCATAGCTAAAGCTTGGAAACTTGATTTTTTTTCCCTACTATTCCTCCTCTACCAATCAAATCTACTCAGATTCTAGCAATATTTCCTCTCCAAAAGCAAATATGTAAAAGAGACCAGCTCAAGGGAAAATCTCTTATACACCAAAGGAACTGTTGAACCCAAAGGAAGAGGTCGAGGATTCAACACCGACAACAAAAGTTGGATGGCATGTTATTATTGTGGTAAGACTAGCCATATTTTCAGTGAATGTTTCCACAAGAAAAGAGCACAGTAGATATAGAACATTCATGAATGAAGAAGAAGAAGAAGAAGCTTCCGCTACCATCAACAACTCTTACATATTGTTCTAAGGAATTTGTTCCCATAGTGGATTTCCTTTGTAAAAACCCTACCAAGAAAGTTTCAAGCCTTAACTTGACTAGGCTGCCAAAGAGCTAGTCTCCTAGTCCATGTTCACATGCAAGGGGGCAAAAGCCAGCAAGGGTAGAGACTCATCATTTGAGGGGGGGTGTTGAGAAATCAAATGATGCTGGCCCATAGAGGCTAGATGTATGTCCTGAAGAGGCTAGAAGAGAGACAAATGATGTATGCTCCAGGAAGAGATGTCCTGAATCCCATATGCACAGTGAGGAGAGTGGAGAAGCTGAAAAGTTATAAAGGCATATACTTGGTTCACTTTTTAATGCAATGCTATTAGTACTTTGTACTTCATTCTGAGTCTCTATCATGGTCAGCTCAAGATTGTGTTTATGAGTCCAAGCTTACATCTTGGAACCTAATTCACTTAAGCAATAGTTTGTCTTCTTGTCTATGTCACTATGAGTCTTGTTACCAACTTCCATCCTCCATAGTCAGTGCTATGCTCTAGATCTATATTTTTTGTCAGCCACTCCAAAGATTGGTATATGTATGGAGGGATGCTCCATTGTAGATGCATTGATAGATGGCTAATATTTTTAGTAAACACAATGATAGCTGTGACAATGAAGGATTTGGGATTACAAGGTATGCAACCTACTTAGTGGCTCATCTTACTAGCGGATCAAGCAAGATAAAGCCTCTAGGCTTCCTCCCTATGTCAAGATAGCCTTGGCAAGACAATATTGTTGGCCAACCTATCTATAGTGGTGAATCCTAAGTCATACAAAAGCTCATAGCCACTCTTACTAGGAAGTTCGTGGCTATTTGAAGCAAGAGCAAAGATGGATTGATTCAAAAGGAACCCTAACAATTAGTAGGGGACCAAACAAAGTAGCCTTGAAGCTCTACAACTCTCCAAAGGGAAAGGATCCACCTCCCTAAAGGTCTCTTTGGATTCTACCAAAGAAACTAAAGATGGAATCTTTACAAAAGAAGAGGCCACAAGGGAAGTTATTCCAAAGAAAATGGAGGCACTGTCCTTAATAGTGGCCATTGTAAGCCAATTACCAAAAGAAGAAAATCCCTTATCAATGGGTGAATATATCATGCTTGATCTAAGAGAAACTTATGAAGTTAGTTTCAACACAAAGTTTAAACATGGATGCATAATTGTCCTTGTTACTATTCAAAGAGAGGGGAAGAGAGACAAGAATGGAAGCCATGAAACAAAGAGCAATGTGCTCTCTCTTCTTCCATTATTCATTAATTTTGTAACACACAAAAGATTCTAAGTCATACATACAGTGTATGCAAGTAGGTCACTAATTGATCAAATATCTCTAACCTAAGTCAAGTTAGACTAACTCATTATTATGCCACACAAGATTGATAACAACTAGCTATAGCTAAACTAATTAGAGTCAATGTCAATAATGCTAATGAGATTGATTTTCAACACTCCCCCTCAAGCTCAAGTCAATCGATGTACTCCAAGTAGCTTTCCAAACTCATAAAATAACCCATAATCAAAACTATCCTTTGCATACTACATAATTCTCCTAGCTGCATCCAAGTGAGATTTGTGTGGCTTCTACATAATTTGACTAATATGCTTGACTAAATAATTGAGATCAGGATGAGTAATGGAAGATAGATTAGACTAAAGTGTACATTGTAACATTCTCTATCTCATTGCCAACATTAACTCCAAGCTTGATATTCTGATCTAGTGGTGTTTCCATGGGCTTACAATCCATCATTCCATACTTGATCAGTATATCTTGTGCATATTGTTTTTATAGTAGCCAAATTCCTTAAGGTGCAGTTACTATCTCAATGCCAATAAAATATTCTAGCTCTCCCAAGTCTTTCACTTTAAACTCTACCTCTATGACGTGGATTTAATTTCAACAATACCATGCTCATAATCTCTAATAATGATCAAGTCATCTACATAAATAACCAAGACCACACACCCTATCTTTGTTTGCTTAATCAACTAACTATGATTTGCATTTTCCATCTAAAATCCAAGTTGCTATAAATAAGAGTTAATCCAAGTATTCCATGCTCTTGGTGCCTAGTTTAACCCATAAAGTACTTTTTTTCAGCCTACACACATGATTCGGGTAATCAGGGTATACATAACCCTCAAGCTATTCCATATACACTTCCTCAATCACATTGTAACTTCCGTGAAGGGTGGCTACAGTCCTTGTCAATCCAGGAAAAATTTCAAATTATGACTCTCAGTTTTTTTAATTAAATAAAAGTTGTTAGTTATTAATGTTAGTTAGTTTTTTCTTTAGTTGGTCTTTAGTTAGTAACCTTACTAACTTATTAATTGACTAACTGACTTTTGAACTAACCAACTAATTTTTAATTGCATGGAAGTATTACTTCCTCCTCCCCTTAGAGAAATCGAGATGTTCTCATCTCGAGAGAAACCATGGGTATTGTTGATGAAGAGCATTCTCAGCTATCCATGTAGCATCTTCTTTGGGCTAGTCTCTCCAATGGATGAGATATTCCCTAAGAGTTCTACTTTTCAATTGTCTCTCCCTAGTATCTAGGATTTTATTTGGCTGTAGCTCAAGGACTCCTTGGCTAGGCATTACAATTTGTTGATCACTTAGTACATGGCTAGGATTAGGCACATATTTCTTTAGTAGACTAACATGAAATATGGTGTGAACTTTTACATTTTCAGGGAGTTGAAGTTTGTAAGCACTAGGTCCTAGGCTTTTAAGGATCCTATAAGGCTCGCAATACCTTGGGCTAAGATTTTTAAATTCTTCGAAGGATAAGGGACTCTTCTTGGGTCATACACAAATGAAAACCATATCCCCTTCCTTGAAGAGCCGCTCTTGCCTGTTCAAATCCACATAAGCCTTCTGCCTATCCTTGGCGGCTTTGATCTCTTGCCTAATGGCCTTAACCTATTCATCCATTTCTTCTAGCATCTTCTTGGAAGCCTCTACCCTTAAAGTAGGGTCTGAGAAACTTAATGGAGAACGGAAATCATGCTCATACAATGCTTGGAAAGGTGTCATTTGAACGCTTTGCTAGAAGGAAGCATTATAGGCGAACTCCATCGAGGGTAGATATTGGATCCACTTCTTGGGTTTGTGACAACAATATGCTCTAAGCATATCTTCAATCACTTGATTAACCCTTTTTGTTTGGCCATCAGTTTGAGGATGATAGGCTATACTAAAATAGAGTTGAGTCCCAATAGCTTCAAATATCCCTCTCCATAAATGAGATGTGAAAAGGGAGTCTCGATCACTGATGATCCTTTTGGGTAGACCATGGAGTCTGAATATCTCCTTAATGAACAGTCTGGCAATATCTTAAGCCTTATAATTTGTCTTTACTGGGATGAGATGTACAACCTTGGTGAGCAGATCTACTACAAGCATAATTGAGTTGTACCCACCTGGAATTGGAGGTAACCCAACAACAAAGTCCATGCTGATAAATTCCCACTTCATCTAAGGGATGTCGAGGGATTGTAGCTTTCTAGGCATCTTGACATGCTCTACCTTGATGCATTGTCAAGACAAACATTTCGTGACATATTTGAGTACATCTCCCTTAAGTCTTCCCCAATGATAGCTCTTTTTTACCATGTTGAGGGTCTTGGCATATCCTGGATGACCAAAGAAAGGGAAATCATGTGCTTCCCAGAGTATCTATTGTTTAAGTCTTTGGCTCAAAGGAATACATAGTCTTGTCCTAAAGTAGACTAGGCCTTCATAGACATAGTACTCTTGGTATTTAACTTTGAGTTTGGGACTTTGGTCCTTTTCTAGGATCTCCTTTATCATTTTCTGATATTGTGGGTCATGTTTAGAGTCCTCCCTAGCCAATTCAAGGATAGGGTTGCTTGGCATTGACACCATGGTAGCTCGTGATCTGGCCGTCGAAGGTTCCTCCATAATGAGAGAGTTGAGGAATGCTTTACGACTTAAGGCATCAGTGACCACATTTTCCTTGCCAAGTCTATATCTAATTTCAAAATCATGCTCTTGTAGCACCTCGATCCAGCGATGTTGCCTCATGTTGAGGTCAGCCTGGGAGAAGATCCATTTGAGGCTCTTGTGGTCCGTGACCAAGGAGAATTTGTTGTCGAGCAAGTAGTGCCTCCAGAGTTTGAGGGCATGAATGATAGCCAACCTTTCCAAGTCATGAGTAGCATATTTTTTCTTATGGGTTTTTAACTTCCTTGAGGAATATGCCATGGGATGACCTTCTTGCATTAGTACATAGCCTAGTGCAAGTGAGCTGGCATCTGTAACAACTTCGAACTCCTTGCTCAAGTCTGGGAGTTTCAGAATTGGCGTTGTCACTAAGCTATGTTTGAGTTGGTCGAAGCAGCTTGCTTATTCAGTGGTTGTCCACACTATGGCAACCTACTTCTTTAGATATGTGAGGGGTGTCGCAACTAAGATGTAATCTTTGATGAAGATTTTATACCATCCTGTTAGACCAAGAAAATTGTGCACTTCCTTAATAGTGGTTGGTGGGGGCCATTCTTGTACATCTTTAACCTTTGCAGGATCCACAGAGATTCCCTTTTCTGATACAATGAAGCCTGGATACTCAATCTATTGTTTGAGGAAGGCATGCTTCTTCTTTTTGGCATAAAGCTTGTGCGTCCTCATGATTTCAAGGACAAGTTGAGGCTCATGGTCTTCTTCTTATTTGGAGTAGACCAATGTGTCATCAAAGAAAACAAGTACAAACTCATCAAGGTATGGTCTAAAGATATCTTGCATTAGCCTATTGAATGTAGTAGGAGCATTGGTTAATCCAAAGGACATTACTGTGAACTCAAAATGACCATATTTGGTGTTGAAAGCTGTCTTTGGAATATCCTCATCCTTGATGTGGATTTTGTAATACCCTAGTAATAACTCAACCTTAAGTCAATTTTTGAGAAGATTTTTGCCCCTTGTAGGCGATCGAGTAACTCATCTATCCTTGGGATAGGACATTTATTCTTGACGGTTACTTGATTCAACCCTTTGTAGTTGAGATGCATAGCTGGAGTGTTCCATCGTTCTTCTTCTTAAACCACTGATCTAAAAGTTGTTTGAGCTGCTCCTTTAATTCGATAACTTTGGGAATAGACATTTTGTAAGGTCTTTTTGCAACTGGAGCAGCACCTGGTATGAGTTTGATCTCATGATCAATCTCCCTTGGGGGCAATAGCTTCATCAAGTCTTCGGGGAAGACATCTGTGCACTCCTTTATCCATGAAGGTTCTTCTTCAAACTCGTTGCTTTGCTCTAGCTTATTCAGCTTGATCAAGTAGATGGGTAAACCCTTATGCATTCCCTTAACTATCCGTGATGCCTTTGATAATTGTATTTTGGGTTTATCAACCTCCCCTTGAGTTGTGACTAGTTTCCCTTCAGAACTTCGAAAGGATATTTGGCCCCTTCCACAACGAATGTGGGCATCATTGGGTATATTAACTAATCCATGCCAAGTAAGCATTCATGAGCCCCTAAGTTCATTACTCTGAATTGTACAATTGTTGGCTTTCCACCGAGTAGGAATCTCACTTTGGCAGTTTGTCTAGTACAAGTGATTTCACGCCCATTTGCTAATTCCACAAGTAAAGTGGGTGCAACTATTGTGATTATTCCTAGCTTTCTTGCACAAGTAGGAGAAATAAAAGAATGTGTACTTCTACAATCAATCAAGGTTTTGAAAATCTTACTTGATTTACTCTTAACTTGCTTATGTTGTTTGTTGGTTTGCTCTGATACTACCAACAACTGTAACGTGCCTAGGTCACGACACATTTTAGTAGTCCTTGATCTAAAAGATGTCAGTTGGCACTCCCACATGGAATGTCATAGGGTTTTTTGATTAGCGACTCCTGAGTCTACTCCACAACGAAACATATCGGTCAACCTTGTTAGGATCAACTTGAATCTTCCTGGGTTTCTAATGGTCAAGTCATTCTACAGCCTTCTAGCATCGGTCTTCAAACATCTACTTTGCACAGATCATCTAAACCAAGGCGGACTCATATCACACTTGGTTCAAAGAGAATGGGAAATGAGAGGGATTCTTCACTCGACCTCTCTACCCGTAGGGTAAAGTCCCATTCCGGGGACTATATGAGCCAAGGTTCTACCCTGCATTATCTACGGTCAATACGTCATTGCAATTTGAATGTTGAGAAGCCTCCCAGTTCTCTGGGACCACCGGACCCATCGAGGGTTCCACCCACCTACTTCCCTTGATAGCTTTAGTTTTCTACTTACCTAAGGGCACATTAGTGGTAACACATACAAGTAGCTTTCTTAATTAACCCATTAGTCATATGTTCCTTTATGTAATTTTATGCATTAACATGAAAACATATCAGACAAATTCCTTGAAGGTAAACTTTATATTAAAATTTCAATTGAGATACAAATCCTATCCACGGGGGATGATTCCGGCAATCCGCAGCAAGGACATGTCTTATTTTCCTCCAAGTTTTTGCCCTTGCACTAGTAACAAGGCCTCGAGATTCCTTCCCAAGTCACGTAGACCATCTGAGTAGGACCCGAAGGCATGGGATTTACAGCCAAAGCCCCCTGGCACCCAAGTATCCTCCTATGAATAGATATTTCTATGAAGAGACCTCTCATGATGGGTTCGGTCCACATTCCCGACGTGCTTATCAAAAAAACCCCCTTGGATAGGGTTTGTAGCTAGCTGGGGGTGCTCAACACGCCTTTCCCAAGTGTTTCAACTTGAATCCAATTTGAAATTCCTTTGTTAGATGACTCCTTTTCCAAACAAGTGTTCCTAAGTACAAACACAAGCAGAAGTGCACAATAAGTGCTAGACAATTCTTTGTTCTCTCTACTGAAGGAAATTTCGATTTGATGCGATAGCATCTAGTCTCGACTTTATCCTCGTTATCGTCTGAGATTTCCAGAGATAACCTAATTTAATTTCCTCATTTTTTTGAATGAAGGAGTATCCTTGCAATGTTGATTGCAATTTGGGACATTGGCTTCTCTACAACGAACCCCTATGTATTCATTTGAACTAGGGTTTGTCGCGTAATTCATAAAGTTACTTCTAATATCATGTGGCCAAAATACAAAAGCTCTACCATGTCTAGATAGCATATCCATAAAACGTTACTTCTTTGTAGGTAAAAGAAACTCATCACATTCAAGTTTAGGTCCTTGAGGGATTCTGCAAACAAATGTCCAATCCCTTTCGAGTCCTTCAATTCAGTTGACAAGGAGCTATTTCAATTTGCTCCTCCCATTGTCTAGAGGCAGTGGTAGTGCAATTGGTTTAACATTTTTATCCATAGTATTATACTTCATATCAACCTTTACTTCAGCCTTATCATTTGAGCATATACATTCCTCCTTCACAATCTCTCCTAATCACCCCATACAAGTCCAAAGAATATACCTATACCATGTTATTTTCATATTTCAACATAACTAAAAGTTTAGCCACCACTTTATCAATATAAGGCAACCCATCGTACATTCTAGCTATCCATTCTTTAACTTCCAATAATCCATGACCTTTCATGTCTTTTTGTGCCCTAAGAACGTACTATTTTATAGCCCTATTCATAGTTTCAACCTTTTAAAAACATATAGTACTTCCTACTAAAAATGCAATGAAACTTGTAGAAAAAGCACTTGTATCAACTATATGAGGTGAGAGCTTTTTCCATCTTACACATCTTGGTCCCACTTCACAATGGTGCCTACTAAAAACCCATTGTTTCATGAGAATATCTAGACTCTTTCACATTAGGTGGTAAATAATAATCCCTCAAAGTATCATGATTTCTTGCATGATTCACACAAATAGTAAGAAACTATACAGACTGTTCACCATCATGGATTCTAAATCTTGCATATGTTGGCTCATCATCTAATACATTTGCCTCCATGTTTATGGGTTGTAATGTATGTCTATCTAACGATACTTAGATAGAAATAATGCTACACAAATAAGTGTTGATCATTCTAGACATCTTCGATAGTCACCTTTACATTAGGATAAGCTATAAAAAAATCCCCAAGAGCATTGTTAGCAGCATGTACCCTCCATTCATGCTCTTGTAAGGCTAATAACCTCATTAAGGATGCCAACTAGGCTTAAGATTTTGGGCTTTGTTAGCAGCATGTACCCTCCATTCATGCTCTTGTAAGGCTAATAACCTCATTAATGATGCCAACTAGGCTCAAGATTTTGGGCTTTGTATGGGGAGAAGGATCCGAGTTGGTTTACTAGACTTGATATGGTTAGGAAGACTTCTTTTTCAATCCTTAAGAATCTCTTCATCAAGAGATTTACAAATGTAGACTATGGGACAATCTCATTCTTTTTTAATGAATATCAAGAAATATGAAGGCTTGAATGATTTCCAAATGCTTGATCAATCCTTGTTCATTGGATGCTTGGAAGCAATCTTAAAACCTTAGAAACTTAAGATTGAAGTATTGGACCCATTTCCCCCAAATCTTGACTCCATGGAAGCTTTTGAGGTTAACCAATCTTGCTCAATTCTTGCAATTTCTTCATGAAATATTTACTAGAATGAATCCTAGGACTAAAATGATGAAGAATCTTTAAGAAATTTAAGAGAAATTGAAGCTTGGACTGCAGCTTTTATGGTTGCCCATGGCTAAGCTTTATTAGAAGTTGGAGAAGAAGAGAATGCCAACAATCTTACCAATTTACTGGAGCTTTTGCTTCCCAAAGACCAACATTAAAGCCTCAAGTTGAATGATGACCAACATAAGGAGTAACCTTGATCAACCCAAAAATTGTGCCGCAATTTTTGAGGCTGTTTACTGCTCCCTACTACTACTCAGCACTTGGCTTATGTGGTAGTCCTCCTGCTATTGAGAATGAAGAATAGAAGAAGATTCAAGTGTGTAATGGCTGGAATAGTTCATGGCTTGAGAGGTAGAAGGGGATCTTGGCTGAGAGCTCCATGAAACCTATAGGAAAGCTCCAAGAAAGGGAAAAGAGAACCCTCTCTTTGAAAAGCAACCACAATTTGTTCCTCTCCTAAGTCCAGTTAGCTCCTATTTTACCAAGTTACCTTCAAAATAGCATGTAATGGATACACAGCTTGCCATTTTAGCCACGGTTTGGCCAAATCTCTCCAAGATCTTTGTCAGAGCTCCAAGATTAGTCTTTGCTTCAAGTAGAACTCTGGTAAGTACCTGCCATGTGGCTGATCTACCTGCTATCCAAGATTTAATGGTGAAAATAGGAGAAAATATATCTAAAATGAGAAATCAAATGGATCAAAAGCCTATGTTGTGATACCTCTTGTCGAGGAGACTAAAAAGTTAGAAAAGAAGAGAGAGAAGCCATAGAAGTTGTGAACAAGAAGGTAAGGTAAGAGACAGTAAAATGTATTAATGTTCAAAGATGTGAAAATTTACATGTCTCACCTCTTTTATACGTATGACAGTATGATAAAGTATTATTAATAATTCCACACTAAAGTATATCTTCTTCCTAGCTTCTTGCTAATAAAATGTGCATATTATACTAAACTTGGATGGGTCTTTACCAATATTATAAGATAATAGAATAAAAGATTTGAGATAAGTTTTAAGTAAAAAATTATTTTTTATAAAAATTAAATTTTCAAAAGTGCATGAAAATGGATCAAAATCGCACTTAGCAATAAGTTTTCAGTAAAATTTTATCTTTTTTTACAAAAATTAAATTGTTAAAAGTGCATGAAAATGGGTTAAAATAGCACTTAGCAATGCTATTTAGAGCTCTTAGAAATTGGCATTATTTATCCAATTGCAAATCTCTTAATGAAAATGTGTATTATATATATCAAAGTATTTTTCATGAAATTTTTTGCTTGATTAAAAAAGGTTTTGAGTTGGGTTTGATTATAAACACTAAAAGTTTTCGGAATTTTGTGAAAATCGTCTCAAAGATGGATATAGAAATACACACTTCCCAGCTTGTTTTGGCCCTTTTTATTTTTTTTCAACTACTATATCTTGTAAATCACATTTTTCTAAAACCATTTCTTCTTAATCTTTCTTGTTGATGAAAATTTGAATTTTCTATCGAGGGTCCAAATTGGCATAAAGGTGGTTTTTTGATACTAGATGTATTAACATTAACAATAACCAAACTAATCAATTCAATTAAACATTCGATGATAATATTAAACATAAATCAACTAATTAAGTTCATTCAATTCAACAATTAAGAATGATATTAAACACAGACCAAGAACTTATGAAGTAATAAAAGTAAGTTTTAAAATCACATTTAGTTAATACTAAAAGAGGGATGGAAAAGCATGTACTTGCAAAGATTAAGCTAATAGAAAGATACAAAGGCAAAATAGTGGTAACTATATTCAAAAAAATCATCAATGTAAGGTTATAGAGAGGATAAAAATATTTTTTAAAAAGGGAAGGATAGGTTATGAAACATTAATATTAACATCAACCAACCTTTAAAAAAAGTGAAGGATCAGTTACAAAACATTAATATTAATGTCAACTAATCTTCAAACATAAGTATAAAGACTATGTGCTCAATCAAAGAAAAAGGATCCGCAAGGGAAAACTCAAAAAATATCTAAATATTGACAACCCCCCTAGGAATTCCAAGGTCGAGACTATTCCCAATCATCTAGAGGATCCAAGCACATAGACTTCTTTGATTATCATGATTGACCAATCCATTGAATTAGATGTTACCGCTTCCAATCTTGAGGTGGAGCCTACATAACCACAACCTCTAGCTAAAGAGCACATTGAATTTAATGATTCATAAGTCTTGTTCTTCTTGGCAATGAAGCTCTAACGTATTTAAAGCTAGTTAAGAGATCTCTCATGGAAAGGTTTTAGAAAATATGGAACAACAAAAGGATCAATCCAATGTTACGAGTTCCATGGAACTAGATGAAATACTATTGGCTTCACTCACTCGTGCGCATGTTCATGCGGAGATCCCTAGTCTTGTAACAAAAAGCCACTATGTGGCAATTTGGACCCTCTATAGAAAATTCCATTTCTCATTAATGAAAAATATTAAAAAGAAATGATTTCAAGAAAATGTGATGAAATGAAGCTAGTAGTTGAACAAAAATAGAAATGGTTAAAACAAGCTAGGAAGTACATAATGTGATATCCAACTTTAAGACCATTTTTGCAAAATATAAAAAAATTTAGTGTTTCTAATGAAAACCACCTCAAAAAAGTTTTATCAGGCTAAAAATTTCATAAAGAATATTTGATACATATAATATATATCACCATTAAGATATTTTAGAATTAGATAAAAATTATAAACTCTTAAGAGAGCTCTAAATAACATTACTAAGTGCTGTTTTGATCAATTTTCATGCACTTTTTAAAATCCAAGTTTTGTAGAAAATGAGTTTTCACTTGAAACTTGTTTCAAATATTTTCTACTACTATCTTACAATGTTAGTAAAGTTCCATTTAATTTTGGTATCATATGAACATGTTATTTCAAATATAGTGAAATAGGACTTGAGCTGGAAAATTACAATACTAGTATTAACAAATTTATAAAAGAAGATATGAATAATATATATTATAATTTCTGTTAAGAAATAGTAGTGAGAGTATGTGGCATAATAATATATGGTAAATATATAAATAGTATAATAGTCATTAAAAATAGTAAAAAAGAAAAAAATAGTGACAACATACAATATAACAACAATAAGAAAAAAAATTGGAGGAGAGAGGATGAAATATGTTTTTGGTGGAGGGGAAAGAAAAAAAAATCGAGTATGTTTAGGAGAATTAAAATATGATATAATACGAATAAAAAATTAATTATGAAAATAATATAATATGCATAGAGATAATGTAGCGGGTCGAAGCCAGCATGCGCATGTTAAGGCATGGCATCATCCAGCATCTCACGTCATTGCATGTGAAGCTGCATGGATGGACAGGTCCAAATGCGGGCACTCGAGGTCATGGGCAATCGCAGGATGTGAAATAGGCGGACAGGCACCACATGGCACCCCTCACAGAAACGATGGGGGGGACATACCACCATCTTGCTGGCTAACGTCCTCAACCTGTCTATAATAGCTATAAAATACTAATAACATGTAAACATAATTATATATGTATACTATATTAATTAAAATATTATTACATGTATTTATTAATAATTACTTGATTTATTAATTACTAATTATATATATATATGCTAATTGATATTGTAGATTATAACTATTTTTAATGTATATATATAACACATAATACATATATATCCTAATCTATTTATTAGTTTTATATACACATACATACATACATACATACATACATATATGATTGAATTAATATTTAAATATATAATCTTACATCTATTAGTTTTAATATTATTGAATAACTATAATCTATACATATATTATTGAATTAATATTTAAATATATTATATTACTATTAATAATATACATAGTTATATACATAAATAATCATAA
Organism: Lygodium microphyllum; assembly: GCF_053477565.2. Lineage (NCBI taxonomy): Eukaryota > Viridiplantae > Streptophyta > Polypodiopsida > Schizaeales > Lygodiaceae > Lygodium > Lygodium microphyllum. The sequence goes on from NC_141145.1 coordinate 155,342,456, forward strand.
TACATATATTATAACTATAATCCCTTTAAATAATAAATAAATGATAATTATACCTAATAATCAAGTGTTAAAATATATAATATAAATATTAACTATACATATATGTATTGATTATAGGTTAAGTATAATTTATATGATAATAGTTATTAATGATTAATATGTAATCAATGTGTGTGCTTGTGTGGATGTAGGAGTGTATACATATATATGTGTGTATGTGTACAAATGTATGCATGAATGATACACATACACTTTTTTTACATGTTCTGATTTTTTCTATGCTTTGTATGTGTATATGTGTACACACCCACAAATACATATATGCATACATGTGTGTGTTTTTAATATGTGTGTCTATTTATGCGGTCTCATAAATGTGTGTCCTCTCTCTCTCTCTCTCTCTCATATCATTTTTATTTTCTCTCCTTTCTCTTTCTTCATTTTTTATCTCATCTTTCTTCAACTCATATCATGTGTGTGCATGTATACACTTGTATATATGTGTATGTATTTCATGTATGTGAATATGTGTATATGCATATGCATTGCATATATATATATATATATATATATATATATATATATATATATATATATATATATATGTATATGTATATGTATATGTATATGTATATGTATATGTATATGTATATGTATATGTATATGTATATGTATATGTATATGTATGTATGCATAAGTGTGTATGAGCATGCATCCATATAGGCATACATGTGTGTACGTGTTTGTACATGTGTGTGCATGTGTATGTGTACATATATTGGTCATGTCTTTATATAGTCTATGTTCATTTATGTATGGTTTTAGAGTACATATACATTGCATGAATCTGTTCAACCATTAGAATTATTATCCCATCCCGTGATGTTTAACAAAAAAAGAAATTCAACTCTTTTTTTAATAGTATATGTGTATTTGTGAATGTTTTTAGTGTATGTATGTATTGCATGTATATGTTCAACCATTAAAATATAATAATAAAATTTCATATGTCTAATTAAAAAAGAATTTCATCTCTCTCTCTCTCTCTCTCTCTCTCTCTCTCTCTCTTTGTTAAAGACTCACCTTTCCTCTTTCCATGATCTAGTCCTATGTTCAATTAAAAAAGAGAAAGAGAGAGATGAGAAAGAGAGAAAATGTGTGTGTGTGTGTGTGTGTGTGTGTGTGTGTGTGTGTGTGTGTGTGTGTGTGTGTGTGTGTGTGTGTGTGTGTGTGTGTGTGTGTGTGTGTGTGTGTGTGTGTGTGTGTGTGTGTGTGTGTGTGTGTGTGTGTGTGTTCAATTGGGTGGGGGAGATGATTAGAAAAGCCATCTTTATTTCTTGAATGTCAAACTTCTTCTTCTTGTGCCATGGGCTTGGAAGCCTTCTGGTTGGTTTGGAATCCCTAAGGCAAAGCTCTCAATAATATATAAAAGAAAAATATATATAGAATATTGTGTGTGTATGTGTGTAATACACACACATTTTTCTTTTTTTCTTTTCTTATTTTTTCTATAGTCTATATATATATATATATACATATATAGTATGTGTGACATGTGTGTGTGTGTGTGTGTGTGTGTGTGACAAAAGTCCAATGCATCTCTTTCATAAAGAGTAGAAGAAGAGCTAGCTCAAAGAGTAGGAAGATCAAGAAAGGGAAAAGAGAAGATGACCAAAAATGAAAAAATCTTGGTTGGCCAATGTGATTTTCAACTACTCATGGAAACAATACAAAATATGCATATAGAAATCAGAGGGCTAGAGAATGAAAAGATTGCTGAGGACACGATAGTCACCTCATAGGGAGAAAACCAGCTGCCTACAAAGTCCACCACTAGCTTGTATGAACACACTGGTGGCAAGATGACATGCATAGTGGATTGTATCACTACTGTGTGTGTGTGTGTGTAGATATACATGTATATACGTATATGTATATGTGTCTAATATATGTCTATTTGTGTGGTCTCATAAATGTGTGTCCTCTCTCTCTCTCATCATTTTTATTATCTCTCCTCTCTTTCTCTTCTTCCTATCTCTCATCTTTCTTCATCTCATATGTGTGCATGTGTGTATATATTATATGTATTTGTGTATGAATACATGTGTTTGCATATGTGGGTGTGTGCATGTTTATAAGTGCGTAACTTATATGTATTCATTCTCTCTCATCTACTATTTCTCTCTTCATTTTTTGTCACTCATATATATATATTTAGACTTGCAAGTGTGCATGTGTTATATATATGTGTGTCCATTTGTATGGTCTCATACATATGCATGCTCTCCTCTCATTATTTCTCTCCTCTTTTGTTCGCTCTCTCCTTTTTTCTCCTTTCTCAGTCCTATCTCTTCTTCTTCTTCTTCTTCTTCTTCTTCTTCTCTCTCTCTCTCTCTCTCTCTCTCTCTCTCTCTCTCTCTCTCTCTCTCTCTCTCTCTCTTATATGTGTGTATATGTACACACATTTTCTCTTTTTGTCTCTTATTTTTTTTAATATAATCTCTCTACGTGTGTGAATGTGTGTGGATATATATGTGTATATGTATTATTAATACATGTCTATCTATTTGTGTGGTCTCGTAAATATGTACATACATGCTTAATACACATATGACTATTTGTGTGGTCTCATAAATGTGTGTCCTCTCTCTCCCTCTCATCATTTTTATTTCCTCATATTTATTTTTCCTTCTCTGTCTCTTATATTTCTTCACCTCATGTGTGTTACATGTACACACATGTGTATATATGTGTATATACATGTGTGTGTGTGTGTGTGTGTATACATACATGTATATATTTATATGTAGATGTGTATGTCTATGTATGTACATGTGTGTATATATGTGTGTGTTTTATAAGTGTATATCCATTCTCTCTCTCTCTCTCCATTTTTTCTCTCACTCATATATATTTATGTGTATGAATATGTATGCATATATACATATACACATACATGTACAAATGTGCAGTTTTAAAACATGAATACATTGCATGAACATATTGAACCATTAAAATTGTTATCTCATCCCATATGTTCTTTTTTTTTTAAAGATCGACTCTTTTTAGAGAATGTACACATTATATACATATATTCAACCATTAAAATATCATATCATTTCATATGAGACAGAGACAAAGACAGAGACAAAGCCACACAATTTTTCAAAGACTCACATTTCCACTTTCCATGATCATATTCTATGTTCAATTCACACACACACACACACACACACACACACACACACACACACACACACACACACACACACACACACACACACACACACACACACACACACACACACACACACACACACACACACACACACACACACACACACACACACACACACACACACACACAGTATGTGTATGCATTCAATTAAAAGAGAGAGAGAGAGAGTGTGTGTATACATGTGTTGAATGTTTATTTTTTTAATGTAAAATATATTAATGAAATGAGATATTTATATCTACCCACTTATGGGTGATGCAACATAGCTAACTTAGTTATTCACCTTCAAAAACTTGGCAACTACCCTAAACATGGAAGACCTTCCTCCCAAGCCACTTAAAGCAACAAGAACCTCTTTTTTACAATAGGAGAAAACCATGGGGGCAAGGTAAGAAAGCCTATCAAATACATTATTGTTTCGATGCTTCTAAATAAATCTAATAGACACTGCCTTGATAGCATCATAAATTTGTATTGACGCTTCATTTAACTATCTTGAATCACCAGACAAAACTACCTTCCTATTAAATTTGGCATGAAAGCTATCCTTCTGTCCACTCACCAAGCTACTTCCATAACTTCTTAACTTCTCTACACTCCTATATTGCATGGTTCACTGATTCCACTTCTCTCTTACAGATTGGGCACATAAGGGATGAGAAACCACACTTGTGGAGTCTTCCTTTCGTAGTAACTTATTACATATCCCCTCTTCCATCATTAGTGCCGTACTAATCTGATTCTCTAATAAGAGATTTCCAAGTAGTGACTAGTCCATTGACCACATCATATGCTTTGACTTTGGTTGTTATGGCATTACTGATAAGGAAATCTTTCCATTCTAGCTTTGCCACCCTAAATGGGGCACTCAGCTATGAGGTTTTTGCCAATGATAGCCCATGGTGGATCAAAATACATAACGTTGAATAGCTTCAAAAGGAGCCTATCGGATCTGAGATGAAGTGGCTCTACCCCTAACACCCCCCCTCTTTCTTGTCAGTCATAATTACATCCTAGGAACTAGCATGCCAATATTTTCCTTCCTGTTTGGCCCACAAAAAATTCCCAAATATCCTTTCCAAATAGATCCATGATGTCTTGTTGAAGACAAAGATGCTAGCAACAACAAAGACAATTGATGCAACTAGCTTTGATCTTAGTATTACAATTTTCCCTCCAAATGAAGGAGTGACCTAGCTCCACCTTTGCACCTTAATTTGGATCTTACTTTTAAGCCACTAGAACCATTGAAACGGGGTGATTCCCAGGCTAAGTGGGAAACCTAAATACCAAAAAACATATCCCTTTTTGATTATCTTAAGACTATAATGAGAAAGGATGGGGGATCATCATAACCCAAATAGAGTAGCTCAGATTTACATCAACTAACAACTGAGCTAGAGAGTTCAAAAAATAGCCGATATGTTTCCATAAATTTATCTAAGTGCTCTTGTCTGGCATGAACAAGATTAGAGTTGTTATCTACGGAACATTAAGGAATGAACAAGATTAGAGTTGTTATCTACGAAACATCAAGCAATGAAGTATTGGCCATTGGGATGCAAACTTCTTAGTGAACGTCTCTACATGAGCCACTCAAGCCTTTTGATTCACCACTACTAATAGGAGAGGGGCTATAGGGCAACCCTAACACACTAATCTCCTCAAAGCAAATGGCTTAGACAACTTACCATTGATATACACTTGAGCTTTTGTATTGGCAAAGAGGATATGAATAATAGAAATGAACTTCATATGAAAACCCAACTTGGAAAGGGTTGAGGTTATGAACTCCCATGACACCCGGTCATAAGCCTTCTCAAAATCCATGTTCACCAGAATGGGCTTTTTCCCACTCACTAGTGCCCAATCAATTGTAGTAGCCAATTAAGAATGGTGTCTTTGATTCTTCTTTGAAAGACAAATCCAAATTTGCAAGGGTGGATTATGCTATCCAATAGAGTTTTCACCTAAAATGTAAATTTAGGCCAAATTTTTCCATAAACTACTTCGAAAGGAGCTTTACTAGTTACAAAATGTGGGATATTGTTGTAGGAAAATTGAAGAATAGGCAGATGTTGGTCCCACTCACTAAGTCACATGATTGTGTAAGATCTAGGAAGGTGAAGAATCATACTATTGGTTGCTTTACACTATTCATTACTCTCCCAAAAATAATTGCAAAATTGATCATCACGGACCGCATGTCTAAATCTTGATCCATATTTGAAAGTGGGATTTGGAAAGGTAACTTATATAGTATTTAGGGTAGACTCCACCTTTAAGTAAGACAAGAAGATTTAACCATGTGGTCAAATAATAATGGTATTAGGGGTTCCCAAATTGCATTGAAATTCACTAATATAATGTTCTAGGAAACCTGTTATAAGAAAATATGGTATAAATAAACAACTTAATAACTTATGGACCAAACAAAGTTTTTTTATAAGGAATGAAATAAGCTTGTTTACTAAATCTATCAACAATGGTCCAGATAATATAATGATGCAAAGCTATAGTAGGAACACCATTAATAAAATCCATAGAAATTTTCTCCCATGGGCCATTAGGAATTGACAAAGGCATAAGCAAACCACATGTTTTCCCATGGTGACATTTGATTCGTTGATAAAGAATGCATTCAAACACAAACTTTGCTATGTCATGCTTCATAAGAAGTCAATAAATATACTCTATGCATGCAACTATGGTAGATTGGATATCTCTATGTCCCATATGTAGGTTGATGCATTTAGTCATAGCAACATGTCTAAAAGGTACAATAACACACAACTTCCATTGATAATACAAAAATCCATTTACATAATTATCAAAGATAGTAGTGTTAGTATTCTAGAATTTTTGCCAAATAAAAAATATGGATTGGTAATATGTAGCAATCATTGCATCAAATGTTTGAACTTCAATAGTAGAAATATGATTTAGATACACACTTTTGATTTTATCAAATTGAAGTAGATGATGTGATGGAGGACTTTTGTGTAGTCTACCACTTAATGCGTCTACAACAATATCAACATGACTTGGTTGCTATTGGATCATGGGGTGTAATTTTTGAATTAAAAAATCCCATTTAATCTGTTGGTCACAAATAAGGAATTAATTTAGTAAATATTTTATAGATTATTGATCAGCCCTTATAAGAACTTCAGATTTCATCTACAGTTTTGTTCTGAAGGTTTTACTTTTTTACTTTCATAGGCAATGGGATGATCGTTTTGCATTAAAACAATGCATATGCCTAAACCACTAGCATCAATGACAACTAGAAAGAAAGGCTAGGAGAAGTCAAGAAATTGAAGAATAGGTGCATGGGTCAAAAGGTATTTCAAAGTATTAAAATATTTTTGCTAACTAGGACCCCAACAAAAGATAATATTTTTGCACAACAACATAGTCAAAGGTAAAGTAATCAACAAAAAAATTCTAATAAATTTTCTATAAAACCCAACTAATCCTAAGAAAGATCAACCTTCATGCACACTCTTGGGATTAGACCAGTCTTTAATGATCTAGATTTTCTTAGGATCAACAATGTTACCCTCAACAAAAACTATATAATTAGTAAGACCAAAAAGCATAACAATAAATTCCTAGTGTCCAAATTGTGTCCTAAATGCAATCTTAAATACATAAGCTAAATCCATGCAAATTTGGTGATATCCTGATTTAAGATCTATTTTGCTAAAATTTTTAGCTCCTTTAAGTTTATAAAGTAGATCATCAACTCTAGGAATCCAATATCAATTTTTAATAGTGACTTTATTTAAAGCTCTATAATCAATGCACATCCTATATGTTTTATTGTTCTTTTTTGCCAACAAAATAGGTGCACTAAAAGGAGAGTAACTAGGATGAATTAGACCTTTATCTAATAATTCACTCGCTTATCTTTGCAACTAAGAAATCACATTTTTCTTTATACTGTCCCATAGAAATTTCTAATCCCTTTCCCTTGCACCATTGTATCTAATTCCTTAAAATGCAAATTTAACCTTGTACAATGAAGGAGTAGTTTCTAGTTGCAACTTTTTAACCACTTTTTTTGAAATAAAGTCATGAGAACTACCATCATTATGTAAAATAGTTGCATCCAAATTGTGCACAGAACCTTTTATCTTCAATAAAGTATGTAAGAAAATAGGCATACCTAATTTTCTTTCAATAGTTGCTTCTTGCTACTGTAGTGTATTGGTAGTCCAGTCAGGAGCATAATCAAGTTCTCCTTCAATGTTATGCAATCAATCAGCAATTTAGTTATTGTTAGGGGATAATGGAACTTGATAATCTACTCAATAGAGTCTAAATTTTCCACAACGATGACAAATAAATTTTGACTTTTTATTTTGAACATTAAGATTGGTAGTTTGAAGCTTTACCTTGTTGTTTCGTTACCTCTGCACATTGCTAGTTCATGGTTGAAAACTAGAAGACTTATTAGATGAAAAAGAATTAGGGTAATAAGGAACAAAATGTCATTTTGAATTGTGGTTATTGTTGAAGGAACAAGGTATATTAGATTGTTGAGTATTGAGGATTTTGACAATAGGTTAAAATTCTTTCTCGGCATCATGGGTGTAAGTAACAGCTTTGTAAAGTGAAGTGGATTTAAGAGAGTTCAGTTTAGCTTGAATACCGGATTGAAGACCATTTGCATTTTGCATTGCAACATGGGAACTTCCTTGTGCATGTACAACAATACAAGTCTTTGCTAAAAATCAGGGCAAAAGAAAATATTCTTTAACTTTGTCATGAAGATCAACTCATGTCCTCAAATGGTCAATGTTATGACATAGGACATCCCACCAAAGCAAGGCTTTATCCATCAAATAATAGGTTGCACACTTAATTTTATCCTTCTCAATAAAAGATTCTTTGTCAAAGTAATCATCAAACTAGCTCAACAAAGACAAAAACAATGTTTCCATCCTTTTTCCCATCAGATTTAGAAAATATGAAAGACTTACAGCTTATTTTCTAGTATTTTTTGGTTTGTTGAGTATCGAGTACACTCTTCAAAATATGAGCTGGTACCCAACGACGCTAAACCAATCATTCCTAGGATGGAGATAAACCCCATAGGAATACCTAGACCACCTGGACCCTACGTAACCCATCCACCCCAGTCCACTACGTGGAGGAGCCGAATGATGAAGAAACCTACATGAACCCTTACATCTCGTATGATGACAAAGAGGGTGATCTGATCCTTATGGATTATAGACCAATATTGATGATGGCATTACGTAGAGGTAGAGGCAGAGGCATAGGAGAGCAGACCCAAGAGCTGAAGATCTCATGTTGGACTTGTGGTCACCCAAGACATATCTCCTCTTGTTGCCGTGAGAGGGAGTAGGCCAACTACTACAAGGTAAATCTTAGATGCACGTGTAGAGTGTGGAATCACTCATCTCTTTGCCGATTGCCGTAGATGAAAACCATCCTCTAGTTCGGCAATTGTGCCATTAGTCCCATTGGGATTATTTAGTGTTGAGACACTGGATGGGGAGGGCATGCCCATCTCACTATATGTCATGACCCCCATGCAGACGAAGCAGGACGACATATCATTGCCAGGGCCTAGAAACTTAGACACAACCTCAATTAGAAAAAAGAGTCGCAGGCGAAGGAAAAAGAAACTGGATGCAAAGATCATGCTAGAAATGGAGAGTGCCACAACGCTGCCTATTGGAAAAAAGGTGTTAGACACAAAGGTAGAAACGTCGGCTCCTAAGATGGGTGAGAAGGTAAGTGCAAAGGTAGGAAAATACCCCAACCCAAAGTGCCAACTCGAAGCCAGCGAGAAAGTGAAGGAGTGGGTGAAAGATGTCCAAGAATACCTAAAAGACGATGAGCCCATATTGGAAGATGAGATTGATGATCTCTCAAGCATAAGCATGCCAATCTCACCACCACGACCAAAATTGAGAGACGCGACTGCACCACAAGCAATGCCACTTAAACAGAGCTTGAATGCTACGGGCCAGCAAATCAGTCAAGGCCATTGGCCTGGGAATGCACAATTTGGAGAAAAGCAAGTTGCTAGCAACCTCCTCACCACACTAGTGACCACCTCTGTGATGCTAAGCCTAGGAGACCTGCTTAGGCAACATCCATTCAATGTTGTGGCAAGAGCTGAAATAGTGGGTTGAAGGTTCGATGGAGCAAGCTGCCACACTGACTTGCATGAGCATGATGCAGAGACACAAATACTGAGTTTGATGGTGAAATCAATGCCCAAATCCTTGCATCTCAATGATTTTTGGAAAGTCACAGAAATGCAGGCTGTCTTACCGATCTTAGCTCTCGGAGATACCATAAGAAAGGGAATTGTAGACACAGGGGTAGGAGTTAGTGTGCTTAGCCATGCAGTACTCCAAGATTGGGGTAACCCACCTGTTGAGAATGCTATGTTTAATGTCACGAGCGAACGAAATGAAGGTGAGGCCATTTAGAGTACTAAAGAACTGTCCCTTGAAGATCGCAGGAGTCCAATTCTATGTTGACTTTATAGTCATGAAGGGGGTGGACTATGACATCCTGTTACGCCGGCTGTGGATGCGTAATGCACGGGTCATAGAGGACTGGGGTAATGGTCTAATCTTCTTAGGCAATAGAATAGAAGCAGTGAGGGTAGAGATGGACACTTGAAAGACAACACGAGTCAACCTAAATGCCATCTTAGCCACACTAAAAGGTGAAGCCCACATTACAAAATCTTATGGGCCTTTGACTAAGTATATCCCTTATCTAGAAGATGAGTGAGATTGGATGCATGTGCTAGCCACTATCAATCTGCCATTCTTAGACGGTGAGGAGTATGAGTAGGCTACTAAGACAGTCGGTAAGCCCAAAGATGAAGCTTCAGTGCCAGTCTGCATGATGGCTAAGAGCTCAAACGAATGGCCAAACCCTGTAAAATTTCATATCCTCAGCAATAAGCAAAAACTCCTTGAGATCCTAGAGCATCTTATAAACAAGCTAATAGGCAACCTGGCTGCTAACCTTAAACCTCTTCAAGATCTCTTGGATAAACCTATGTGGTGATGGGCCAAAGTGCAAAACTTAAACTTGATGTAAAATTGGGTCTTAGTCACCAAAAAAGTCGTATCAAGAGTTGGGAGATGATGAATAGTCAGATGAAGATAGCTCTAACGATGAGTACGAAGACTGTTGTTCCATTAGTGACCAAAGCGAAGGAGAGATGGATACCATAGAATACGACACTCAGGGATGAATGATAGAATAGATATGAGAAAACTCCAAACCAAGCAAGAGAAATGTTTTTAGGATCAAGAAAGGAGTCATGAGCATGGATTGCGATTGCACATGGTTGGAGCACATATGAGCAATAGATTATGAACAAGCAGGCCTAGTCCAACCAAGTGCCACAAAATTATTTAAGACGAATTCACCCTTTGAGCTGCAACCTCCAGGAGAGACTCCCTTTTCTAGCAAAGACGGAGAGTTTGATTCTGAGTTGGAACTAAGCTCAGATAGTAATCCCAAAATGCCTCAAACTCCTAAGACTAGACGCACCGAAGGGAACCTACCCATTCACCTAAGGCACTAAAGGATGAAGGAGAAAAGAAGGAAGCATCCCAAGGAGCCACATGAGGCTGATGAGCAAAGAAAGCCGCAAGACCTACCAAAGTGATTCATGAAGTTCAAACAAGGCGATAGAGTAGTGATCTTGCTGGGAGCCAAACGCCAAGGGCAAGCCAATGAACCAATAGAAGGTCTCACCAAGGTCAAGGAGGTCAATTTAGCCAAGGAAGGGGAGACACCCCGACCTATCTTTATGGCCAATGACTTGACCGAGGAAGAGGAAGCAAGTCTCATTGCTCTCTTGTGAGAGTATATAGATGTGTTTGCTTGGTCCTTCGATGAGCTAAAAGGGGTAGATCCGAGTGTAGTGACTCACAACATACCCATGACACCCGATACAACACCGGTCAAACAACAACCGTATCCAATGAATCCCAAGCATGTGCACGTAGTGAAAGAAGAGATTGATAAGCTGTTGAGATCATGATTCATTTACGATATTGAGCACACGGACTGGGTCTCACCCATAGTGATCGTGTTGAAGAAGAATGGAAAGATCAGAGTGTGCATCAACTACAAGAAAGTAAATGCTGCTACGAAGAGAGACAATTATCCATTGTCATACACTGAGCACATGCTCAAGAGAGTGGCTAGTAAAGAAGCCTACAATTTACTGGATGGCTTCTTGGGATACAATCAAGTGCAAGGGCATCTTGACAATAGGCATAAGATCGCATTTGCCACTGAGTGGGGTGTCTTTGCCTACACAGTCATGCCCTTTGGGTTGACTAATGCACCAGCTACCTTCCAGAGGCTCATGTGTGCCATCTTCAAAGACATGCTTAGAAAGAAGTTAGAGGTTTTCGTAGATGATTTGTGTGTTCACTCTAAATGGAAAGAACACTTAGATAAGCTCCGAGAGGTCTTGGAATGATGTCAATTATATCGTCTCTTGTTGAACCCCTTGAAGTGCCAGTTCTGGGTAAAGCATGGCTGCATCCTAGGGCACGTGGTGTCGAAGAACGGCATTGCCATGGACTTCTTGAAAGTTAAGGTTATTGTCAATCTTCCACCACTATCGGATTACAGATTACAAGGGAATTCAATGCTTCCTAAGCCACATGGGATACTATCGATGCTTTGTGTTGAACTATGCATTGATTACTGGACTTCTATTTGAGTGGACCGACACGCATATGAGGAATTGAAAAATTCTCTAATCATTGCACCAATTCTAAGAACCCCAAACTAGATAATCACCTTCCACATCCACATCAACGCTTCAAAATTCGCTGTGGGAGCTGTGTTGTGCCAACTTGGTGAACACAACCTAGACTATCTAGTGAGCTTTGCTAGCAGACAACTCATGGATATAGAAATGAATTGCTCAACACTAGAAAGAGAGGGATTAGCCATGGTATTTGCTGTAAAGAAATTTCGGCATTATATTTTAGCCACGCCTTTTATCTTCTTTGTTGGCCATCACTATCTTGTTAATAAACCTTGCACTATGGGATTTATTGCTCGAACTTCTACTTTTAGAATTTGACTTCTCTGTGGTAGTACGCAAGGGGAAGCAACACTACATGGTTGACCATATGCTTCACATACCCATAGGAGAAGCCGCTAGACAGGACATCTCGGACGAATTGCCAGATGCGTATCTATTTCACTTGTCTAGCGCGAGAGATTTATTTAGGGCTGATTTGACACCATATTGGGCAGACAACATAGTCCAAGCACTTAAGCACGGACTCACTGATCGACCCATCGAGAAGGCCCAACTTAGGCGACTCATCCTTAAAGTCCAACCCTATCAGTTGATAGCATGCCAACTTTATAGACTGGGGCAAGATGGGTTGCTATGTAGATGTGTGTGCGAGCATGAAATGCATGACGTATTGGCAAAGGCACATGGTGGGATTGCAGGAGGACACTTTAGTGGAGACATGATAGCCTGCAAGGTGCTGCAGTCTCCACTGTGGTGGCCTACTCTCTTCCAAGATGCAACACGATTCGTAAACCACTACAACGAGTGCCAACAGACCAAAGTCCCAATTCACAATGCAAGACGGCCCTTCAAAAAATGGAAAATTCACTTCATTGGGCCGAATAGTCCTATGGCATAGTATTCACAAGCCAAATACATCATCATTTCCCCATGGATTATCTCACGAAGTGGGCTAAAGCATGAGCAACTCAGAAGAATGACGCTAGGACCACTGCCAAGTCCCTATGGGAGCAGGTGATCTCACGATCCGGCTGCCCCATCAAACTGGTTAGTGACCAAGACACGCACTTCATTAATGAAGTGATCACTCACCTCTTGTCTACCTTTCTAGTCATCCATCAAAAGTCTTCACCTTACTATCCTCAAGCGAATGGCTAAGCTGAGTCTATTAATAAAATCTTAGTGAACGTAACCAAAGTAGTCTCTCTTTGTGCAATGACTAGGATAACAAATTGAATGGCAACTTTATGGGCCTACCGCACAACTATAAAACAACTGTAGGATATACTCCTTTTAAGTTGACCTATGGGACTGAAGCAATTCTACCCGTAGAGTTCTTCGTTCCTATCCTGAGAATCGCTCTTCAAGAGAGATAGGATAGAAAGGAGGCATGGACACACAATGCCTAATTGAGCTCGAACGCTTATCAACTTCTAGCCATCCATGCACTGATATGTGAGAAGGCAAGATACAAAATTTGGTTTGATAAGCATGTCAAGTGTAGCGAGATTTTGAATGGGGAGACTTAGTACGATAAGCATGTCAAGTAGTGGGATTTCAAACAGGGAGACTTAGTACTCTTGTACTCAGTCAAGGGTCATAAACAAAAGATGAATTTTAAAGGGCTAGGGCCTTTCAGAGTCCGCGCCATTAGTAGAACCTGTAATGTGGAACTCAAAACCCTAGAGGGAGAGGGCATATGCTTCTTCCATGGTAGTCGCATCAAGAAGTACTACCCTCCCACACATCCATTACATGAACCTCCAATGCTAGAGTCCCTTGTCAATGTAGGAGTGGCTACAATTACTGAGATCGAAGATGAGGAAACAATAGAACCAGCTTACCTAAGCATAACGGTCACTGCTTAGCACATGACCATCCTCAATGCACTGATCGATGAGGAAGTTGACTTTAATGTCCTAACTCATGAGCATTGGACTCAAATTGGAAAATTACAGTTATAGCCCACTAATGCCAAACTTAGCCCATTTGGCGACCAATCATATGCACTCTTGGGAAAAGTGCAAAGTAGCAATCTCTATCAAGTCTGAGAGCATACCGATGATCTTTTATGGGTCGCCAAACACTAAAGATGTAGGTACGGAATCGCTATTAGGACGCACCTTTAAAAAGCAAGCTCATTGCAATGTCAAATATGAGTCCTAGCGCATTCACCTCGCCATAGGCAATAGTCACCACTTTCAGCAAGGGCTGCGCAACTCCTTCAAAGTCTGCAAATCCACCAGTAAAGAAACCCATCGTCAATTCTAAGGAGGGGGTTCTTGACCCATCAACCCGCCAAACCTCAAGACGGGCAAATCACTAGAGCCAAAACTGAGGCCTACAAACCAAAGCTTCAATGGATACCTAAACAAAAGGCCCGCCACCTAGAAGTAGGCTCCCACAACCCTGCAAGTTTAAGAACCGACATCGATAAATGGTCAAGTTGTGATGGGTCTCCAAGACCTTATTGCAAGCTCAAGGCTATTACGAGGGCAATACGTGGATATGGGTACCTAAAGCCAAGATGGCCAAGGGCACTACTCAAACATTGCCCTCAGACTTGACCACCCAAAGCATCAAGGCAAATCAGGCACACATGCCACAAGAGACTCAGGGTGCATAGAACTTTAAAATCCTAGACCAACAAAGCCTAAACTGAGCTATCAACAAAAACTATAGCCCGCTACTCACAAGCTACATCAACCTAATACCACTTGTGCCCTTAAGGTCTCAGAAGCATCTAGTAGTGCTACAACCGTAGCTCCAACCAAGCCCGTCGGAACAAGCGGCCAAGCCACAACCTCAGGAGCAACCCAAGCAGCAATAATCACCTGTTGAACTATCTAGTTTGGTCAAACCCCAATCTTATGAGCTAAGATTAATTCTAACCTTGGTTGTAGACTTAGCAGAGAAAATAGGGGATGACTTGGTTGCTTGCCTTAGACTCCTCTCTCTCTCTCTCTCTCTCTCTCTCTCTCTCTCTCTCTCTTTGTGTGTGTCTTTCTCTCTCACTGCCTACATTATGTCAGGGAAACACTCTCAGCATGAGAGATAAACTTGGCTTATGTGCCAATACAAACAACCTTATAGATCTTTTCACAAAAGCTTTGCCTTGTGAGAAGTTTGAAGCATGGACCTAGTTCACGAACCTTACCACTTCCCTATATATGAATGGTAGTTGTTGTTCACTGCATCACTTACTGTAGTTCAATAATGATGGGTGTGGATGCACTTAGGACCATTGGGGCACTTTTTTCCTCTCTGGGAGGTTTTCTTTTTCCCAACCTTGCTTAAATGACTTGTTTTTGGCTAATAATTACTCAAGTTTATCTAATTTGTGCTAAGGCCTAAATCATTTCCCTAACCTTAACAAAAAAAATTGTTTTGTCGTGATGCCACAATATAAGGTTACAATAATAGTAAATACAAAAATCATTACATATGTATTTCTCTAGCTTACTAGTAATTTGCTAACTAGAAACACACACTAATTCCTTGCCTATCTACCTTACATAATGTGATTGCTACATGCATACATGTGCAACAAGTCACTATTATACAACAAATTGAAAGTAATAATGAAAGTTACAAAATAAATAAGCCACATTTTATTGCCATAGAAATTAAATATCATAACATTGCGTAGAGATTAAAAAGCAATTGTCAATTGAAAGTATTGTCTCATGTGATGAATCTACATATCCACAATGAAAATAAGGAACCATAGATTTTCTAAACACTACCTAACGAGTCCATTGACCCAAAACTGAATGTGATTGTAAGTGGTATGTAGATATTAGATCATCATAGGTCAAAGTAAGAAATGACTTTTGAATCCATTGGGATTCCTTAGAATGGTTTTTATACTTAACCAGATGCCTATGATACTCAATGCCTATGTAGGTAGCAATCTTTCCATCGTCAAGGATATTTCATGTACTAGGACTTATGTATCATCCTCAAGAAATGGAGGACCATCTACAACTAATTTGATATGTGGTGTTTCCTTAAAGGCTTTTAATATCATAATATGAACTCAATTATGGATTTGCCAATGAGGAGGTGTGTCCAATTGAAATGCCTTATCCATCGATCTTATCAGCAATATGAAATGGCCCATAATATCTTAGAGCTAATTTACTCTTGGATGCCTTTCAATGGATTTGAATGTCCTCTTTTAGTAAGGAGCCACACTAAATAATTTTTAAATATCTCATTACCTTATGTTTGTTGGCTTGACTAGCATATCTAAGTGATGATTGTTTGATTTTGTCAATGACCTCATTTCGAATTTTTCATAGGGTCAATGGCTAGAGCATTAACTACTAAAACATCAATGTATAGGGGCACAAGGTACAATGATAACTTAGCAAGATATGAAAAATCCCACAACTTGGGAATGTAGGTATAGACAATAGGATTTGATAGGATATGAAGGATCCCACAACCCAAGTCTGTAGGTATGGATACAAGATATCAAAATTACAAGATCTTCCTCAACAGGGATGAACTTGAGCAAGGAAACATGGAAGATTGGGTGGGGGGGATTAGATCTCTCCCCCCTCAATGGTGAGCTATGGTATGGCTTGAGCAAGGAAACATGGAAGATTGGGTGGATCTTCATGTTGATGGGGAGTTGGAGTTAGTAAGCAACTGGGTTGATCTGGGCTATGATAGTGAAGGGCCCAAATCTTTGGTGGTCTAGCTTGGTGGAGGGCCTTGTTGTTTGGAGGTTATGCTTGAGTAGCCATACTTTATCTGACTTTGTATGTTGGATGTTGGAGATGATACTGGTTTGCATAGTACTTGTACTTGTACTAATCCTAAGCCTTTTGGATCTGTTGCTTGAGTTCTTGGTGTATATCTACTAGGTGTTGAGATTTATCTTGGGCGGCAAGGTTCTTTACTTGATTGGAGAGATCCATACTTGGATGCAATCATGCTGATGATAGTTGATGGTGTAGCATAAATATTGTTCCAGTACTTGATTTACCCATTCTGTTTGACCATCCATATGTTGATGATTGGTTGTGGATAACTTAACTTGGACTCCAAAGAGGTTGTAAAGGCTCTCCCAAAAACTAGATATGAATTGGGGATCCTGATCAGATCACTGATGATGTTGTTTGGGAGTCCATGCAATCTGAAAATGTATTTGAGGAAGAGTCTAGTGATAGTTGCACCTGTGATGGTCTTGGTGGTAGGGATAAAATGTGTGCCATTTTTGTGAACCTATCTACCAAAATAAGAATAGAGTCATATTTTTTTGCTTTGGGAAGATCTGTTATGAAATCCATGGATAGAGAGGACGAGGGTCGTGCTGGAATGGGCAAGGGTTGCAAGAGGCCATGTGGTTTGTGACGAGGTACCTTGGCCTTGTTGCAGGTATCACATGATTTTATACATTCCTTAACTTCTTTTCACATTTGGGGCCACCAAAAATCTCTTGAAATAAGCTCTAAGTTCTTATTAACTCCAAAGTGTCCTATTGCTAGGGTGTCATGTCATTGTTGGAGTACCTGGAGTCTCAACTTTCCTTGAGGGATGTAAAGCACATCCTTATAGTATAACAATCCATTAGTTTCCTGAAACTCACAAATTTCATTTCCTTTTCCCTCTTGATTTTTTCTCTTGACAGTGTTGGCGAAATCATCATGTGGCAATGCTTTATGGATTAACTAGATCAAGGTAGGGTTGTCTTAGTGACAACTGGAGATGGCTGCTAGCTGGAGGTGCTCTAGCTTGAGTAGTATTTCTCATTGTTAATCAAAAGCTTTTTCTCCCTTCTTAGGTGCCCAGGTAGGATCTTCTTGATAAAGCATCTGATTGGCATTGTTGGTGTCATGGGCGATAGGTGATAAAAAAAGTCAAACATAGATAAGAAGTTACTCTAGCAGGATCTTCGATTGAGGATGTGAGTTGTCATAAAGTATTCTAAATTTTTGTGATCTGTATAGACAATAACTTAATGGGATGCACCCTCTAGATGGTGACACCAAGTATCACAGGCATCTACAATGGCAAGGAGTTCTTTGTGATGGATCTCATAGTTTATCTCTAGAGGGGAGAACTTCCTTGATGGGAGTGCCATCATTGGATGCATATGACCATCATCTCCACGCTAGGACAAGATGGCTCTAAGGCATAGTCTCATGCATCGGTCTCCAAGAAAAATGGCTTGCTAAGATCTGGGTGGGACTGGGACATGCCTTCTTGGCTTCTGGGGTCCATGAGAACTTTGAGTTTCATGTGAGTCTGGTGAGTGTTGCGACTATCTTTGAGTAATCCTTGATAAATATCCTGTAGAAGTTGGCAAAGCCAAGGAAACATTGGACATCACAGACAGATGTGGGTGTCTACCAATAAAGAATAGTCTCAATCTTCTTGGGGTCCATGAAGATTCCTCTCTGGGAGACATTGTACCCCAAGAATTCCACTTTTGTCTTATGGAAAAAACACTTCTCAAGTTTTGCATATAGTCCTTTTTCTATGAGCTTTTCCAAAACTAATATTTATCTAGAATAGGATCTTCCAATGCCACATACGTTGGGGCCACGGAGGTCTTTAACTCCATTCCGGACTTGGCAAGGGGTGTCCAAATCTCAACTTGACCCACAAGTTGCCTAGGAGTGAAAAATTATTCCCGTGGTTGGCCTTTTCACCACTCGACCTTCGGCCTGTGAATCGAGCAGTGCCCTTTTCGGGTTGATCCATGGTGCGCGATCATGGAGGTGATCCACCCATGCATAGAACCTTTCCTTAATTAATTTATTTCAGAATGAAGCACAGTCAAGGCAATCAGCCCTAATATCAACTTCCAAGAAAACATTCCTTTATCCCCATGGAAATTTGTCATCGCAGACCCTTGCCATGAATTTACCATCAATCACAAGCACTTGAAGTAATCATTCAAACAACAACCCAACAATCAGTTGAATGTAAAAGCATTTAGGATGTTGTTTGATCAACCAATAAAGCCAATTGTATTTTTCCAAACAATGCAAGAATAGACGCGATAACATTTCCATCTGCATATTCGCTCTCCCCCTTGGGATCTAAGAGCAATACTATGCAAAATTTTACTTAACACTCCCTTCCTTCGGCTAAGGCATATGTTAAGGTCTCACATAACTATACATGATGTAAGTTCTATTGATCACTTACATTGATCAAAAACCCAACATTCTTCCCAACAAGTATAAAAGTATTGGTCTTTCCTTTAGGGCTTCCTAATTCTTGAGCTCTCCACTTGCCTTTGAGGCCTAGAGTTGTTGTTTGTATCTAGCCTATCCCTGAATTGGTTTGATGAAAGTAGTAATTATCAGACAGATCTCAAGGCATCTTATTTTTAGTCATTATGATCATTGTTTGTGCTAACTATGCACGTCTTCAAGATCCCAATCTATTAAACATGAGCTATTAGTTTGTGATATTAGCAAAAGCTTGGGCAAAGATCTAGAGTTTCTAGACTAAATTTCTCTTAGGCTAGATTGCTTACCATGCAATCCATCAAGTGTGCAAAATAGAACATACCTTCAGTGTGGTGAAATACATATCTATTATCCACAAGAAAGGGGAGTCAACAATACTTTGGAATCTTATATGTTGCTTATGCTATGTATGGATTTGTTCCATAGCAACTAGGTGCAATTTAACTTCTCTTGATACATGCATTTTGACAACTCAATCTTTTGAATATTTGAGATGCAGTTTATCCTTTTCAATTAACTATTCCCATGTGGTATAGTATGGGACCTAACGTATTTCATGTGGGAATCAAACTCAGCATCTAACAACTTAGAAATGTACTATTTATATCCAATAATGTAGTTGTATTGGCGGTGATACCCTCACCTGAAGCTTCGTTGCGGGTTGTGGGATTGCCACTCACACGCGACATTGTTCACTTGGGGGCCATTCTCGATCTTCCTTTCTTCTAGGTGCAACCCCGGCAGGAATTTCAGCAGCCTCTTGCTCACGTAGAGGGGCAAAAAGGGGGGAAAGCTCGCGGGGTAGTGAATAGTCTCACGAGAAAGAGGGAAAAGATAAATGTGTATGCTCACCCTCTAAGGAGGGGAAAAAATAGGAATCTTCTAGAATGTTCTCTCTCTCTCTCTCTCTCTCTCTCTCTCTCTCTCTCTTTGTGTACTCGTCAATGTCTCGTTTCACTTCTCCTTGTGATGGGGGGAAGAAAGAAGTGATAAATCATATCTTGGGGGGGGGGGGGGGGTGTTATAACGTGGGAGATGGGGAGGAAGTGGAGTGGTGGTGGTGGTGCATGGTGGCAGGAGTTCTGGCCTTCCTAGTTGGCTGTGGGCTCTATGGTCGAGAGGGCTAGGAGGGGTGGTAGGCCACATGGCCTCCCCCGCATTATCATCATTGTCACCATCTCTTTTTTCTTCTGTCGTCATCATCTACTTCTTCTCCTTCTTTGTCGTCGTCATCTCCTTCTTTCTCCCCTGGCCACCTGTTCAGCGACAACAAGGGGGGGAGAATATTAAAAATTTTCAACTAATTTTATTAAAAATTGTAGGGGGGTTTCTATGTGAAGGGGGGGAGGGATATTACAACTATAGGAGCATTGGTGAGACCAAATGGCATAACAATATACTCAAAGTGACCATACCTTGTGCGAAGGGCTGTCTTCCATTCATCTCCTTCTTTGATCCATACAAGATTGTAAGCCCCTTATAGATCAACCTTTATGAATATATTGGCTTTTCCAAGGCATTCCAAGAGCTCTGATATCAACGACAAAGGGTATCAATTCTTGACTATTATCTTGTTGAGTTGTCGATAATTCACACACATTCAAAGTGACCCATCTTTCTTCTTCACAAACAGAATTGGGGCTCTAGCGCAGAGGAGACTTTGAGTGCCTAATGAACCCCTTGTCTAAGTTCTCATCAATGTTCTTGCATAGTTCAGCTAATTCATCAAGGGATAACCTATAGATGGGTCCAAAAGGTGCTTGAGCCCCCTCATGGAGTTCTGTAGCACAATCATATGGTCTACATTAGGGCAAGAGATATGCATTCTTTTTTTCAAAGACATCATGGAATTCTTGATACTGGCTTGGTAGCTTGACTGATTCATCCTTACTAGATTCTTGAGCTGGTATATGTTATATCATGTAGGTCAGTTCCTACCTTTCTGTGTGCATAAAGGCTTTGGCTCTTAGACTGACTTTCCTTGATTTTCACAAAGTGCAATATTTTGCTTAACCCAATCAATTTTTGGGTGGCATTTCTTTAGCCAAGGTATCCCAATGATGATTGGATTTGTGGGACTGGGTATGACATTAAAGCATACACAAGATTTTTGATCGGCAAGGGTTACCATGAGTGGTCAGGTTTTCCTTAGTAATATCTTCATATGCTAGAGGTATTCCATCCACGACTTTAATTGGTGCAGGATTGGTCTTTTGGAGTACTAAAATCTAGTATATATTCACAAAGCCATCATCAATGAAATATCCAAATGCCTTCAGAGTCGACCATGCCTTTTAGGGAAAGGGTCTTTCTCGACATAGGATCATTTGCAATGTGACAACGAAAGTTTCCATGGGTGTGGCAAGGATCAAGAGACCCTTTCTTATATCAAGTTCCAGTTGTACAGTCTCACTTACAACCGAACATTCTTTTTTCCTACTTGAGGGTGGTTGTAGCAACTCTTGGGTTTCTTGCCCTCTTATTTGGGAAATTTAGGGTGATGTGTCTAGGGTTTCCAAAATATAGGCATAGATAATTCTCTATTCATCTTTGTTTTTCTCGTGGAGTCAAGGGCTAGAATTTGGTATTATCTATTTGCATCGCTTCAGGCTTAGTTTCTTCTCTGATTGGGTCTTTGATTAGGGCTGGGTTCCACTGGCGAGGCCTTAATTTTTATTGCTTCCTCTCGAACAATCTATTATCACACTAGATGGTTTGCATGATATAATCATTGATTATTTTTACCCCATGCATAGTGAGCATGAAGTCTTTGACATCATCTCGAAGACCCCATCTGGATTGGTTGATAAAATACTCCTCATACCAAGTGAGATTATAGATTAATTGCTAAACTCGGATGCATAAAAGCAGAGGTAGGGCAGTTACCTTGTCGTAGCTTCCAAAATTTTGTTTCTGCTACTTGACTAGTGTCTACATCTCCAAATGTGGAAGTGAGCTTGCAAAGAAATGCCTCATAGTTATGAAGTATTGGAATATTATTTTCCAAGATTGGGGCAAACCATGATAAAGCTTGACCACAAAGAAAAGTCCCAATGAACCCCACCTTGGAAGCATCATATGGATACCTATCCGGTTGCATGCGGATATAGATATTTACTTGTTGCAAGAATTCCCTGAACTTCAAATGGTCACCATTGAACTTCTTTGGCATGTTGATCTTGGGTTCTCTTGTTGGGGGTTGATAAACATGCGGAATCATCTGATCACTTCCTTTGTTATTTTGTAAGTCTTGGATTTGGTCTTGCATCTCTTGAAGCGCAAGGCCTAGATGCATATGGTGTTCTATTTGAAGTTGCACTTCTCGTTTATTCAAGTCTTGAATTTCTTGTTGGAGGTTTTGAAGGGATGCCATAATTCTTTCAAGGGTCGCCTCCATGGTGCTCAGTAGGGCTAGAAAGTAGTCTTGCCAAACTATTATGGGAGCACTAGACTGTACTCAAGAGAATAGACTAGATGCAAGATTTGTTACAAGAATTTCGATTACAAGATAATCCCACGTAGGGGCACAAGGTACAATGATAACTTAGCAAGATACGGAAAATCCTACAACTCTAGACCATAGGTATAGACAAGAGGACTCGATAGGATATGAACGGTATGGATACAAGATATTAGAATTACAAGATCTCCATCTCGACGGGGATGAACAAGATACAAGACAGTACTAGACAAGATCTCGTACTATGAGATTACAAGGTGACAAGACAACATGAGTATAATGGAAGACAAGACAATACTAGATACCATGACTAGACAAGAACTAGAACTGGAACTCAAAGTTACTTTCTTGGAGGTCTCGACTCCTTCAACTCCCAATATTGGAATTGGCAAGACTAAGGAGCTCTATGGCGAGCCCCTCCTTTTATAGGTGTTGGAGGGTGGCTAAAGATCTTCTAGAATGTTCCATGATGACATCATCAATGATGCAAGAGATGATATGGCATGTCTTCTAGAAGTTTCTATGATGACATGCAAGGGTGGGTTTGCATGGTTGGCTTGAGGATGTCGTGTTAAGGATGCATTTGCATGAGGTGTGGTTCATATGGCATGAGCAAGAATTAATCCGTACTCTTGATCATGGCATGTTTGTGACACTAACATTGTACAAGGAGATAGACCACATCATGAAGAGTCAACTTCGAGCTCAAGGGAGCATGGTCTAGCACTTAGCTTAGGAGGAGACTTAGATACCTTGGAAGCTGTGAATGAAGAACATTAGAGGGACAAGCTAGAGGAGCTTAAGGGGAAATAAGACCTTCAAGAAAGATTAGGGAAGACTCAAGAGGCCTATAAAAAATTCATATTTCAAGCAAACAGCTAGATTCAAGACCTTCAAATCAAACTAAAGGAAAAGGGTGAGGTAGTGGAATAGTACATGAGGTGGCACTCATTTGAGATCCATGTAGTTCCAAGCACGCATGTCACGGAACTCCTTGAGTAATTGGATGAGCGCCTCCTCATCTTCCTTACTTAAATCCTCAACAATAAAGGTAGGTTTATGCATTTCCCCCTCCTCAGCCAAGTCACCTTCCTTGACTTTTGCTGGGCCTTCAATAGATTCACTAGTTGCACCTTGGCGCTTGGCACCAAGCATAGTGACAACTCAATCCCCGTTCTTGAATTGAGTAAAGGGTTTAGGGAGATCCTAGAGCATACGTTGCAAGCCTGTAGAGCAGAGTCAGGATTCTTTTGAGCTTTCTTAATATGCTTCCTTCGCAAGTGAGCTGGCAAGTTTATCTTAAAGCATGGAGCTAGGTTAGGCGGCTGAGGGGTTTCAGGATTCGAGTTGCTAGCATGGGACTTGGAATCACACCCCTCTAACATTGGTGGAGCATCAAAAGGTAGATCTTCTAAGGGCTCTGAATAGATCAGGTACTTGGAAGCAGTGTCAAAAGTGTGGGATTCCAGCTGAGCGTAATCCATGGCCTTTAGGTACTCCAACCATTCTAAGTCGGATTTAACATAGATCGAGCCAGCATCAATGTACAAAGTGAGTATATTAAAGTGGACAGGATCAATCAGAGGGTTTCCCCACGTCTGAAGCACTACCGCTCGATTCACAATACTAACACTAGCTCTAGTATCTATAATACCTCTTCTTCTGGAATCACTGAATGCTTCCATAGGTAGAATTGCATGTTGTTCAACATCCTCCTAGAACATAGCAACTCGAAGAGCACCAAGGATGGGGGTAAGTGGGGAGCTAGGCAATGGAGGTGGTGGATTGTCCACAGTAGGCTAGGTTTCGTTACTTCCATCAATCCAAGTCTTGAACATTGTCCAAATGGCTGGATTGTTCTTGAAGAGCATGCCCAATGGGATGGAGACACTTGTAGAGGCTAGAACAGCTAAAAGCCAAGGGTCTACCTCCTGATACTATAACTTCCTTGGCTGATCTTAGGCAGGCAGTTGTGCACCAAGCTCAGTAGCAGATCTTCCAAAGGTGTTAGGGCCAATTGTTGAGGCCAAGGGAAATGTGCTATCAATGCCATGTGGCTGTAAATTGTCCTTGGCTTCTTCAGTCCTAATTTCAGCTTGTGCCTCTTCCATCCAATTCTTCACCTTGCTAGTCAACTTAAGTTGATGCTCAGGGTTAGGGTATTCACTTGCTTTGGCCAATGCATCTAGTTTAATGTGTGGAGTAGATGTAACTTGCTTTAGCACTGGAAGCAACTATAGGAACTGAGGTCTCCCCATCACTCTTGAGCTTGAGACCAGCACACTTAGTTTTCTTCTTTGTATTCTTCTTTCCAATGATACAGCTGGTAGCCAGAGATGGGCTAGGGATACTAACACCACCTTGCTTAGCTTGTGCTCGAGTAATGGCATTAATTGGGATGGAAATCACATCCTCATCTTTCAGCATTTCTAATGCAAAGAGAGTAAGGAACAGTGGGTACAATAGCTTTGCTAGAGCTAGCTTTCCACTTCGGGCAATCGGAATACATGTGAGTGATTCTACACTAGGGACACCTTTGATCAACTTTATTCTCCTTTGGTTGTTCTTTTTTTTCTGGGTACCATGTGGTTATGTGACTGGGTTGGCGACAAGTTCAGGTGACAAGTCCAACAGGCAAGAGTCTCATGGGGTTGCATCAAGCCACACCCTCTACCTCATCCTAACATCATGATCGAAATCGGCGGTCTATAGTCCATAAGCATGACATTTTCTTCTTCATCATAAGAGACAAATGGGTGAGTATAATCATCATCTTTCGAAAGACTCTTCAACATAGTGAAGGAAGCCTTCCTAGAAGCATTGAGGCCAATAAACCAAGTACAACCCTTCTCACACATGCAAAGCCCAAAGGTTTGAGCCTACTTGGCATCTCCTATAAGGTTATTGGCCTCACAAACTTGCTCGAATTGCTCTATGAAGTTGTATGGGTCATCTCCAGCATGATACTTGTCAATTTGTTTGGCCACTAGGGGTACTTTGGTTTGGTCTCATTGGGCAAGTGTGTTAGCCATCCTAGTTAGCAGTGTTTGTGCCATATGAGCTACTATAATGAGGAGATCTATGTGATCAAAGAGCCTATGTTGGACGAGGTCAGTTAGGGTGTTAGTGGATGATCCTAACATTCCAACATTCAATAGCATGTTCTTGATCCCATCTAGTTTAGATTTCATGTTCAAAAGTTATTGATTTGTGTCCATGGTGTGTTTGAGGATCTTGCTAAAAGTACTAGTTCCTTGATCTTTAAGGGCTACAAGTTTTTCCTTAAGGTCTCTTGGGGAGATCAAAGCATGCAGCTAGTTGGTAGATATCTTTTGACTCTCAGACATCTTGTGGGAGAGAGTCGAGAAATGTTGCTTCATCCATTGTGAAGGTTGTTGGAATAGTAAGAGTTTCGGGGTTAGGGCTCTGCTCCCTACAAGGAGAGAGGATTACCTTGCCATTTTGCAAGCTGACAGCAACCCTCCCACAGTAGGAAATGAACATGAAACCAAGGTAAAAGCATGAAAAATCTATGCACATGGCTGAGCCATTAATCTCAAAACTGAAAAGAAACCATAAATCTTCCACTTAATAATGAACCGATTCGTTATCTTCATCATCTTCATCCATAGCTTCAACCATTATACAAGAATAAAAGGGAAAAGAAGAATTTCTGCACAAAAGACAGAGGAGAGAGGAGAGAGAACAACTTTTTTGCACCACCAAAAAAAGGAGAATATGCCATCGGACAAGAGAGGGAAGGGAAGGAGGCACATAACCACTCGTGCACTCCACCCCACCTCTTCCCCAAAAAGCACACTCCTTCGTATTTTTATTATTTCTTTGAAACTTTGATACATTTGATATTATAAGACCTTTGGCCTTTAATTTTGAGTATTCTAACCCTTCACAAATGCATGCACGTAACACTTTTGTGTATATCATTTATTTATGATGGATGTGGATGTGGATGTGGCCCCCTCATATCTCTATCTCTTTTTGGTGATTTTATAACAATGTAGTATTATTCTCTTGACAAAAAATAAAATTATGATGCATGCTTGGATTCTTTTGTGCCTTGTTTTTATGCTTCTTTTGGGTGTCATCATATTCCTCCCACACTGAAATGTGAAGCGTCCTCACGAACCTTGTCAAAGAAGAACCACTGTCTAACATAAACAACTTCCAAAATTGTTAGTAAAAAAACTTTGATCACTAGGCCTAGCCATGGTAGGGTATGTGACTCCAAATCCACGACCACCAGAGTAAGGGAACTCCTGCCTCAAATACTCCCACACTGAAAATATTTACTAGTCTTCAAAGGATAGGGTTCTGTCTTTCACAATGATCACAACAACTTCTTTGTCCAATGTAGAAAGGAAAAAGACTCCATCATGCAGGCCCAAGGATACTTTGGGAATAGGGCTTGGTTGTTCCTCTTGAGATAAGGTTTTTATTTTTTATTTTTATTTTTTTTTTGAAGAGTGTATTTTTTTTAAAAAAAGGTTATTCTTTCTTGCACTTCCTTGTGGTTGTTGCCAATGTGAGATGAAGGAAAGGGAAAGTTAGGAATGGTGAGGGACAAGGGAATTTGGAGAGAATGAAAGGGGGAAAATATTGGGGATTCTACTCTTCAATGTGGGAGGAATATATTGGCAAGGATGGAGAGGTGAAGAGTAGGGAAAGGCCACCATAGAGGAAGATGAAGATGGTGCCATGGTGGAGACTCGAGAGAAATAGTGTAGTATTGCTAAGTTTGAGGGAGGGGGATGAAGGGACTATGAAAGGACATGGAGGTACTTCAAGGGGTCTCAAAGGGATTGAGCTTAGAGATTCATTTGAGAGGCAATATAGAATAGGACCATGCATTTGTTTTGTTTTTTTAAAAGTGTTTTAGTAAATTTAATATGTTATTTGTTTTTTTTCATTAAAAGTTAAGGGTTAGGGTATTTGGTACTTCATTAGGGTTGAGGGAAAAGAAGATACGATGGGATTTGTTGCGGCCTCGACGCCTTGCCAAGGAGCATCCTCTTCCTCCGTATCGTCTACCTCGCAAGACCACAATGCAATGACGACGCCTTGTACTTCCTGCTGGTTGAGGGCATTCTCTCTCTCTCCCTCGATATCTGATTTTGTGCTAATTGTTGGGTTTTGTGGGATGATGAGACGACAGAACAACAGCAGAGCATAGAGAGATTTCTCATGGCATCCACGGGCACAACTGCGAAGTTAGGGTTGTCTGTATGGATCGGTGAAGGAGTCAAGGGAGGACTGTGAAATCTCGTGCTCGTTGCTTTCTCGATTCTGCATTTCACCATCCTCAATCTCTTACATGCTCTCTCTTTGTATCTCTGTATCCGTGTGGTACTTGTTCTTCTTGTGGAAAGCCAAGAGATGCAAAATTCTATCGCTCCCCCATTGTGAAGTAGATAATACATTTTTGAATATGTTGCTACTGCCTTTGTTGCTTTGCAGTTGAAAGGGAGGCATAGATGTAGGGTGTCAACGAAGGGGAGAAGGCAACACCGTGGACTAGGAGAGGAATAGCCGTTGAAGGACTGAACTATCTGTTCTTCAACATCTTCTTCTTCTTCATAATGAGAGCAAGGCGGCAGGGGAGGAATGTGTAGCAGGCATCCAGGAGGAAGGCGGGCAGCATGACCAGGTTTGCTGATGCTGATGAAGATAATAATGCCACTAGAGTGGGTGCAGCATGTCAATCCATATGTGCGATGGGGCCAGTGGCAAAGGGAGGGTGATTCCTCCTCCTCCTCCTCCTCCCCCCTCTCTTTTGTGTCTCTGTTCTAGTGTCACAACGTCTTCCTCGTAGCTTTTCCATCCGATTTTTCCTTGTTGGCCACTTTGGCATCTTTGTTCAAATTAGACATTTGTTTCCACCCACCTTCGATTTGGCCCCTTTTTTTTTTCATCTGCATGCCTTCCCCTGTTTTCCCCCCTCTCTCCTACCACCCCCTTTCTTTCATCCCGATCGATGAATCTTAGCACGGCTTGAAAGCATGGACTTGCTTTATCTTCTTATTTGTCGTTTTGCTTGTGAACAGCCATGGACAGAGAAGACCCAGCTCCCTTGACTCTGATGTCAAGCTTGTCAGACCGGCCACAGCTAAACGTACCTCTTCAATAGCTCCAAATCGAGGTGGAAGGACGGCTTGTCTGATTACAGTGCCCTTTTCAAGATCACATTCGCGCTCCTTCCCTCACTACTTCTCTCTCTAACTCTCTCTCTTCCTTCCATCTTCTTTGTTTTCATATGAGATGGTTCAATTAGCACGCGCACAAGAGAACGGAATGTGGTACCATTATCTACCAAACCCACTCTTGTAATGGAAGCTCATAGGCTCCCACGCTGCTCCTTCTTCTTCTTCTTCTTCTTCTTCTCTTCTGTGCAGAAAGCGTCCAGGTTGTGAAGAAGAAGAAAAAGCACATTGCTTGATGGTTTCTAGAAGGAAGGTACGGTTTGGAATTGAGAGAGAAAATTTTCACGCTCTCGCTCTCTGTTCTCTTCAATAGTGAACGGTTTGCCCAATCGAACAAGTGGGGGATGGCAGAATTTTGCACGTCCTACTGCTCAAGGGCATTTTGGTTCTTTGAGAGACATTCTGGTTCAAGCCCTTCCCTTTCCTTCTCCATCACACTCCCCACCCCCTCTCTTATTCTTCTTCTATCTCTTTTTCCTTTCTTCTTAGAGGTATGTAGGCTACTTTTTTTTTTTGCTAGGTATTAAAGTTGCTGGTTTTTTTTTAACCAGCTTTTGTGGATGCGCCTTAGAAGGGAGCCAAACTCTCCCTTCCCTCGTTGAAGACGGAGGAGGAGGGAGCACAGGGGTAGGTCCCATCATGATCAGTAGAGAAGGAAGCCTGAGGGGATGTCAAGGAGATCCGTGACACAATGGTAGAGGAGAGAGCCAGCGATAAGAAGGTAGTTGAACTGCAGGCGTGATGGTTTGCCATCGAGGCACATCTTCTTCTTCTTCTTCAGAAAAATAGTGCGCCTATTCTCATTAGACCTCCCGCCTCACCCATCACAACAAGAAATCCACCATCATGTTGTGGGAGATCCAGACGGCCGTCTGCCTCATTCTACTGGGGAGTTTTCCAAGCATGCTGTGTCTGAGGGCACCAAGACCATCACTAACTTCATGAGCACCTCTTGGCCTTCTTCTTCTTCTTCTCTACTGCTGCTATACTACATCTTCTTCAGACGAGGGGCCAGGGGAGTGGAATTCACAAGGCCATGATGGGAAGCGAAACCCTCATGCTACTGCATTGGCTTCTTTCTCTCTCTCTCTCTTTTTTTCTTCTTCTTTTTCATCTCGCAAACAACGACTCACTGCCACTTTATATAACCATGATGGTTGCATGCTTCGCAGAAAAACCCCTCCTTCCTCCCCAGACAGACAACCGAGCTCGCAATCATGAGACTACACCCTCCTCCTCCTTCTTCTTTTTCTTCTTGTGCCTCTGTTACTTCTGCTTTAACATAGATTGTCTTTGATAGAACTGAGAAGAATCTACATGCCTGTTCAGGACCTTGCGCTGTGAGGAAGACCTTATGCAGTGGTTCTCCCCCTTCCTTGGCTTTTTTCACCTGTTCATAAAAAGAGACTACCAGACAACACAGATCATCATTAGAGACGTCATTTATCCCTTGGGCAGGGTCAATGGGGGTTGAGGGATCCTCTTTCTCTACTCTATCATCTTGGATTGCTTATTAGTTGTGTCAGCATCAAGACGATTGGGTGCTCGAACTAGAATATTTTCATTATCACAAATGGGGGCTATAGCAATATCTTGCAAAGAATGTGCTACATCTTGATCCTGGACTAATTTTGCTTCTCTTTTCTCTCGATTTGATGAGGCATAGGGACATGAAGATTGGTCGTGAGGAAGCCAATGATTGCTTCTCCATCACATTCTTCTTTTCCTAGTATTTGCAATCAAGGTGCTTTTGTTGGTTGAATTTGCCTCTTACACCCCATGAGATTTCCTAGTTTTTCTTTGCTCCATATTCCCTCATTTGAGGGAGGCCTTCTTTCTCGATTCTTCTACAACACAAAAGCTTTTGGACTTGTATTCCTTTGTGTTTGCAATTCTTCACAAAACTTGAGATTAGCTGTTTCCTCGGCTGCGCACCAAAATGACAGCAACCCTCCCATGGTAGGAAATGAACATGAAACCAAGGTAAAAGCATGAAAAATCTATGCACATGGCTGAGCCATTAATCTCAAAACTGAAAAGAAACCATAAATCTTCCACTTAATAATGAACCGATTCGTTATCTTCATCATCTTCATCCATAGCTTCAACCATTATACAAGAACAAAAGGGAAAAGAAGAATTTCTGCACAAAAGACAGAGGAGAGAGGAGAGAGAACAACTTTTATGCACCACAAAAAAAAGGAGAATATGCCATCGGACAAGAGAGGGAAGGGAAAGAGGCACATAACCACTCGTGCACTCCACCCCACCTCTTCCCCAAAAAGCACACCCCTTCGTATTTTTATTATTTCTTTGAAACTTTGATACATTTGATATTATAAGACCTTTGGCCTTTAATTTTGAGTATTCCAACCCTTCACAAATGCATGCACGTAACACTTTTGTGTATATCATTTATTTATGATGGATGTGGATGTGGATGTGGCCCCCTCATATCTCTATCTCTTTTTGGTGATTTAATAACAATGTAGTATTATTCTCTTGACAAAAAATAAAATTATGATGCATGCTTGGATTCTTTTGTGCCTTGTTTTTATGCTTCTTTTGGGTGTCATCACAAGCACATATAACTAAATCAATGTGAGAGGTTAGCCTTGGCTATGGTCCTTAGTGGGTGATGGGTCAAACATTTCAGAATTTCCTTGTTTGTTGTTTGGTTTAGTTGTTTAGAGGGATTGTAAAGTACCTTAAGGGTTCTCTAATCAATGTTGGTCACTACAACACATTCTGGTCATTGTATTTTCAAAGTTAAAAGAAACAAGGAGTGTGAAATTAAGCTTTCTTCGTTTCAAATGCAATGTGCATGGGTGCAAGAAATTCCTCAAAGTATCACAACCATGTCATGCTGACAATGTGGCAAGTAAGGACGGCACTTTGATGCAAATACATAAAGCAAGAGGTTCAAATTTAGAATGTGAGTAAGACAAGTATGAGTGAGACTTGAGGCATAGCGTGTGTGTAACTGGGACTATGAGTGAGTGTTGAGTTATTGGTTAGTGTGAGTGAGTGAATATGAGTGAGGGATAAGTGAGACGTGAGTGTTATGGGTATGAGTGAGTGTGGATCTAAGAGAGTATAGGTATGGGTGTGAGTGAGTGAGTGTAAGTGAGGATGAGTGAATGGGTATGAGTGAGGGATGAGAATGAGAGAATGACTGTGAGTGGGTGAGTGTGAGTGAGGATGAGTGTATTAATGCTTGTGTGTGAATGGGTGTTGCATGGGTGAATGAGTGTGTATTAATGTGTGTGTGTGGTTGTGTGCATGTGTGTGAATGTATGTGTGTGTGTATTGTGTGTTAGTGGTGAGTTTTAATGTGTGTGAGTGTGGGAATGGGGTTTACGAAGGTTTATGTTTTTGGCTGTGGAGATAGTGTGGTTGCGATGGGGGAGTTCAAGTGTGTAATAGGTGCTTGCATATGTAAGTTTTCATGGGTGAGGGGGAGTAGTATATATACTAGTGTGTAAATGGCGAGTGTGATAGGGAGAGTAAGGGTGGGATGTGTGTGCGACTGCTAATATTGTGTGTAAGGGAGTGTGCATGTGTGTTTGTATGTGTGTTAGTATGTGTTAGTTTATTGTGTGTTTGTGTATGTGTGTTTGTGTGTGTGCTTGTGTTTGTGTGTGTGTGTGTTAGTTGTAGGGAGTGAGAAGAAAGGAAGAAAAAAAAAGGGAAAAAGTTTAGAAAAGACTTATGACTTACCTCATCATCAATCATGCCAGCATGCGTCACGCTGCCACGAAAAATGCTGACACCATGCTTTGGAAAACGCCGATCGCCACCACACTCATCACCGCCAACTGTCTATCACCAGCTCAGGGAAAAGCCAATGGTTGAGTGGTCTGTCCGTCCATCGAACACAAAGGAAGATATATATATATATATATATATATATATATATATATATATATCTCTCTCTCTTTATGCTAACTATTCTTATTTTTTTAAATAATAATTATTCTTCTTGTTGTCCTCTTCCTCTTCTTTTCCTTCTTACTCCTTCTCTCTTCTTCTTCTTCTTCTTCTTCTTCAACCTCTTCTCCCTCATTCTCACTCCATATTCTTCTTTCTCCTTCTTCTTCACGCCATCTTCTTCTCTTCCACTCCTTACTCCTCTTCTCTTTCTTCTTAGGGTGGTTACACACCAAGAGGCGGCCGCCCAAACTATCAAGATCCGGCCAATAAGAAGGCCGGATCTTCAAAAATGGGCACCCCCCTCTTACACACTGGGGGTGCCCGGCATCTCCCCCGAAAGGGGGTCTTCAATGCTCCCCCCGCCCCCTTTGAGCATTCCACAGGGCAGGGGAGCTCCCCCGTCTAGTTTCGTCCGCAGGGGCGACAGGCTCTCTGATTGGTAGGCGACGGGCTCTCTCTATTTCTCTCTAATTGGTAGGCGACGTGCTCTCTCTGTTTCTCCTCCAGGTGAGTGGGCTGCAGGCAAGATGCTTCCCTCTGTACATGCCTGTTGCTACAGAGGGAGCCGTTGATACATGCAGGATGCTTCCCTCTTCTATTGCCCGTTTCTCCACATCCTATGAAGCATCTCTGGCCGCCAAGTAGGCGGGCTCTCTCTCTCTTTTCTGCCCAGGTGAGTGGGCTCTAGGCAAGATGCTTCCCTCTGTGCCCGTTGCTACACAGGGAGCCATTGCTACACAGGATGCTTCCCTGTGTTTCCCGTTTCTCCACATGTATAAATGTCATGCCAGGGGTTGCCATGCATGTGTGTTCATCTCTCTGTGTTCTTCTTGATTCATCATCCCTCTCTTCGCACAAATCTATACACATCCTAAAGGTGGGAAGGCATCTTTGATGATCATGCATCCAGCCATGTCTCTCTCTGTTCCAAAAACCAGTTTAGGGTTTAATCATGCCCAATTGGTTGCAGCTAGTTTGCAGGCTTCACAGGTGATTCGCAAGCTTCAATGGAGGTCTTTATCAGAGCTCTGAATCATAGGCGGAGGTCTTTATCAGAGCTGTGAATCGTAGGCTTCACAGGTATTCTCTCTCTCTCTCTCTCTCTCTCTCTCTCTCTCTCTCTCTCTCTCTCTCTCTCTCTCTCTCTCTCTCTCTCTCTCTCTCTCTCTCTCGCTCTCTCTCTCTCTCGTGTAGGAAATAGAATATACACAACATAAATTTGGATCTTGTAGTTGTCTGAAAATTACCCCATGTTGCCACACGGTAGGCAGTCACTCAATCAGTGCAAATTGTGACGAAATGTATGGAGAACAGTTGGTAACAGATCAGTAGCGACTTTGGCCTATTGTTCAATAATGGTGCTTGTGATACATTTTTGAATATCATTAAGAAACTTTTTGAAGTAGAACACTTGCTGACTGCCTGTTTTATTAGTTGAATTTTTGAATTCCTTGTTGAGACTGCACAGTATCAGCTTTCTCAGCAGCTCCCTATGCAGTAGTAGAACACTTGCTAACTGCGCAGTATCAGCTTTCTTAGCAGCTCCCTATGCAGTACTAGTTGGTAGGGGTTGTTAGGTAGATATTGCATAGAGGCCCTGGAGAAGATCAAGTACCATCATCGAATATTTTGTTGGCTCACTTTGCTTTCCAAGTCTGAAATCTCAAGGGCTAACCTGCATTTGGCAATTGCAGAGGTGAAACTTCCATCCTCTGGTGTGAAAGGCCTGTTGTGATTCTTAATTGCTACATCAATGTTGATTAAATTGAGGGATGACTGTGCGTGATGGAAAGCAATCTCTTGCAAAAAACTTTTACATGTAGAATTTGACCAATCTTTCAACACCAACGTCTTTGGAACACCACAAAATCTTGAAACTTTTAGGCCTTTTCCAATAAGGAAGTTCGTGACATGGAACTTCCATGAAGGGTAGTTGTTCTTGTCAAGCTTCTCAATGATGGGGCTTCCACTATTCTCTACCATTATCACAAAACTAATAACAAACAGCAAGCAAATCTTCTGCAACCCTCGACCTATAGTGCACAGCAATACACCAGATAGCCTTTTTCACTGTCTGCTCAATAATACATGCAATCTGCAACCTATTTGTAGATAAACCTTATGTTTGCTTCCTGCAAACACCTCAAGAATTACAGATTCGCAATCTGTTTTGAGTGGACCCTCATTACAACTGCTATTCTACCAATTAATTTATTTAAATGTATTTGTAGGAATGTATTATTGTAAATTTTGAGTATGCTAAACTCTTGCTAGGTGGTCTGGTTTCAATTTGACTTAGGTTTTATTGGAGGGTTTTTGTCTGCTTAACAATGTTTCATCGTTGTAGTGAATCCTTTCTTAGTTCTGTTATACATGTTTGGCATCTATTACAGGTTGACAATGGCTAAAACTTCTTGTCTATACATACATTCCATCATTTTGTTTGAATCAATGTATCTATATAACATTTCCTTATCTTTATTGTTCTTTAACCATATTGTTTTCTAATTGTAAGATAAATTGCAATGTAATTGGAGTTATCCTGTAGTTGTCACCTTACTATCAATTATTGTTATGTAAATAATAATAATGGATCAATTATGTAAAGAACAATAAACCTGTTTGTCCATTCACATATTGTAAATGATGGATCAATTTTCATGCGTAAGGTGGAGCTTGATGGATTCTCAAGAGAGCACTCCCATGGAGGATTTTCATCAGTTCGTGTCTCAAATGAGCCAAGATGCAATATGCAATAATGACTTTGAGCCAAAGTGTGGGTGTTCCAAACCACATGCCAAGCCACACTGCCGTTGGCAATATCCCTGTAAATGTGTTTCCAAACCGCCCTCCTTTGATCAATCCCCGTCCTCCTCAATTTGTACCATTCCAACGATCAAGACAATTAGGTATAGAGAGACCCACAACAGTACACAATAATGTAATTCTTCGTCCAGTTGCACATAGTCCTCAACATGGCCCCTCGGCACCACGACAACAAGAACCACAAGCAATAAGTTCTTGTGATGCCAACCAGGACACCTGTGAAGAGGTTGACTTGGTTCAGGCTCAAGAATCAATGGTGCCATCTTCGAAGAATGCCAACAAACAACGTCCACGACGAACATCATCGGAGTCTGATGCTCCTAAACCTCCTAAACCAAAGAGGGCACGGAAAGGAAAGAATCAAAATGACTGTCCTGAGACACAAGATCATTCAATAGCCACAAAAAAACCATTAAGAAGGATGCATGGACAGTACAACTCATTCACATCCGAGGATCCATGAGTGTGGAGTTCTCAAAGCCACCGAAGCAAGGAGTGGATATATGGTCCAAGGTTGCCACCCAGCTAGCATCACTATTTCCAGAGTTCGACAAAGATGCTGAGGCATGTAGAAAACATTGGGGACGCGTTTATGAGTCATATTGAAAGGATAAGGCCCACAATGCCATATCAGGAAATGATCGCATGATCATTTGTTAGTGGAATGATATTGTGGATGAATATATGTGGAATCGTGCCAATGTTGTTAGAGATGCACATGCCTCATCTGTTGGTGGATTGTCTTCATCAAAAGACAACAATACATCAGTCTCCAATGATCAGGGTGACCACACCCAAGAAGACATTGGCTCCAATGAGCCTTCGAAGATCCTACTTGATCAAACGACCAACCAAGGAGCACGCAATAAAAAGTGTAGAAAGATAGAGGAGTCTCTCAGTGACATGGCTAGCACCGCCCGATCAATGTTAGCCAACCAAAAATCAAACCTAGAGGAAAAAAAAACATTTGAAGAGCGCAAGCTCGTTATCATGGATACACTTGCCTCCTCGGTATCTGGTATGTTAGATGTAATCAAAAGTCTTAAAAAGGAATGATGAATTCAACTGTAGATGAATTTGGAACTTAAAAAAAAACAAGTTTTTTTTTCTACCTTTACATCTCTCTTCAATTGTCTCATAAAGTTTGGTCAAATCTTTTGACAGGTGAATGGATGATGAAAGTCTTTTGATAATGTGTGTCATCGATGTTGTAGTCATTGTCATAGCAATGTTTCAACTATTGTTAAGTGATTTGGATGATGGGGACGATGACAGCATGCTATTGCATACTTTGATGGAGTGCATGGCTCGAGGTTACGTTGCACGTCGAGCCAGGATAGGTCAGCGAAGGCACGATCGACGGTCATGTTGGGCCTATCCAAGACCACAAACTTTTATGGAGCAGGGGCTTCTAGGGAGTTATACAAATCAAATGTTTAAAAGCAGGTTACGAGTTAGCAGGAGTACATTTGAATATCTCGTCGTGAAATTAGCACCACAAATGCGACGCAAGAATACGAACTATAGAAGGGCAGTACCTGTGGAGAAGCGGGTCTGTGTGGCTCTGCATCGCTTGGCGAGCGGCTCAAGTTTGTGACTAATAGCTAATTTGTACGGAGTCTCAACTTCGTTTACACAGTTGGCTGTTTTGGACTTTTGCAATGCATTGGGTGCTTCTGGATTGCATGGTATGTATGTAAAGTGGCCTATGCCATAACAAATGTAAAAATATGTTGGTGCATTTCAAGCCCTTCGAGGCATACCGTATGTTATTGGTGCAGTAGATGGTAGTCATATACCCATCATTGCCCCAAGGGAGAACCACAAAGATTATTTTAATAGGAAGGGCTTCCACTCTATTATTCTACAGATAAGTGTGGCAGCCAATTGTGTTGTTTGGGACTATGATGTTGGCTGGGCAGGTTCTATGCATGATTGGGACTATGACGTTTGGGACTATGATGTTGGCTCGGTAGGTTCTATGCACGATTGGAATGTATTTCAATGTTCAGACCTAGGAAAACAATGCAAAAACAAAGCTCTGGGACAATACTGTCTACTAGGCGATTGTGCTTATCCTGCACGCTTTTGGATGCTTCCTCCTTTCAAGGGTAGTAAGGTGGGCTATCTCCGGAATGTTATTATTGGAATTACATACAATCAAGTAATCGTATGCCAGTTGAAAGGGCATTTGGCATCCTTAAAGCACGATTTCGTATATTGTTAAAGAGATGTGACATGCTTTTACAAAATGTCCCAAAGATGGTGGCAGCATGCATTGTTCTACATAATATATGCATTGTGCATGGAGATGGTTTTGATGATGCATGGATACATGAAGCGACAGCAGAACTTAATAGAGAAAGTAATGCGGCTCATCAAGACATGGACCAGCAAAATAGTTTGAGGAATGGATTAGCAAAGGTTGCTATGCTAACTAACACAGGTACCACACAAGCAATACAAAGAGCTCAAGCAGCGGAGCCAACACAAGAGGCAATCCATCTTGGGGGAGCATCTCGAAGAGACAACATTGCTCGAGCCATGTATCGGGAGAGGGAGAGTGCAAATGTGAGAACAATATTTGGTGATTCTGACTCTGCGGAGGAGATGGATGACAAATACAATGGTGAGTAAACTTCTATAGCATCCCCAGTGTAGGTAGAAAGGCCTAGTCTGCTATTATTAGGCCTTCCAGTGCAACAACCTCCACGAATGCAAAGATAGCCTATAAATGCAAGCCTTGCTCAACCTCAAGCATGGTAACCTTGCCTCAAACTCAGGCCCTCCCTCTAACACAATCAGCCCATACTATTAAGCACAATCACATCCAAGAAAGTAATTTTCGGTCATCCTTGTGCATGATTTTTCTAAGTTTTGAGTCATCCTTGCATCTGCAGCGTAGGTGGAAAGGTGGAAAGAGGGGTGGTGTGCTAAAAAAATTTCCCTCTTTCCACCTTTCCACAGAGAGCTTGGTAGAGCCATGCCTCAACAACATGGTGAAGGGGTTCAACTCCCCTGCTCTCTTGGAAGTGAATGAGCTTCCAAAAAGCAAAAATTGGTCAACAGCAATTAGAGGAGGCAGAGCTAGGTGTTTCCCCTTCTTTGTAATTCATTGCATTGGATGTTATCTGAAGGAGCACAAAGCTTTCATTATAATTTGAGAAGCAAAAGTAAAGCTCTCACCTCATTCTGATTCAAGATGTTATCCAAAGGAGCACAAAGCAACAGTATGTTAGGGGTGGCACAAAATTTTCTAGTTCATGGTTTGTAATTTGTGATATATCTGCTATAAGAACAGTCGATGCACATCTATTGTTGATAATCGCCAGGTAATGTAAATTTAGTGTTGTGTTGTCCCCAACTAGTACGCTTGATCTCATTTTTCTGGTACTCAAAGATAAATGATTTATTGTGTTTTGGTATCTGTCAACTATTGTGGCCTCACATCTAGTGTGTGCCTGGAAATCACAGAAATTGCAGCAGCAGCAACTCTCTTTGCAACAACAGCAACTTTGTTTGCAACAAAAATACTCCATCACCGCTTCAACAAAATACTCCATCACTACTTCAACATTAAGTGCAATCACATCCAAGTAAGTAATTTTTAGTCATCCTTGCATGATTTTTCTAAGTTTTTAGTCATCCTTGCATCTGCAGCACAGGTGGAAAGGTGGAAAGAGGGGTGGTGTACTAAAAAATTTTCCCTCTTTCCACCTTTCCGTAGAGACCTCGGTAGAGCCATGCCTCAACAACATGGTGAAGGGGTTCAACTCCCCGGCTCTCTTGGAAGTGAATGAGCTTTCAAAAACATGCATATAGTAGTCACCATAGAAACAAATATATTGACACAGAAAGCAACGAGGCAATAAGGTCATATTCTTGGAGTTCTTTGGTAGGAAAAACTTCATATTCATGCATTTTATTTTATTGGTGACTTTTTTTAAAGGTTTATTAGTCGGTTTAAAGTGTTTAATCAAGTATTCTAAAAATAATTATTATGAGAATGATGATCAACATCCGTAGCGTCCCTTCATTCACATGCGATTCAGGAAGTGCCCGGTGCGTAGATGGTGGTCGGTGTGTAAACGATTGTAGACCGAAGATGGACGGACACTTGTTGATAACGAAAAGAGTTCACTGCCCAGTATGTAAGCAGGTGGCGGACAAGTAACTGCCCAAGTCAACTTTTCACGTGCCCACAAACTGGGCACAGATTGGGCGGGCAATGGCGGTGTGTAACCACCCTTATTCTTCTTCTTCTCTTCCACTCCTTACTCCTCTTCTCTTTCTTCTTATTCTTTCCTTGTTCTTCTTACTTCTTCTCCTTCACTTCTTCTTCTATCTCTTCCTCTTCCTCCTTCCTGCTCTTCTTCTTCTTCTTCAACCTCTTTCTTCTTCTTACTCCTTCTTTCTTTCT
Source organism: Lygodium microphyllum (assembly GCF_053477565.2). Classification (NCBI taxonomy): domain Eukaryota; kingdom Viridiplantae; phylum Streptophyta; class Polypodiopsida; order Schizaeales; family Lygodiaceae; genus Lygodium; species Lygodium microphyllum. The sequence goes on from NC_141145.1 coordinate 155,382,565, forward strand.
TTCTTCTTCTTCAACCTCTTCTCCCTCTTTCTCACTCCATCTTCTTCTTTTACCTTCTCCTCCTCGCTCTTTTTCTTCTTCTTTCTCCTTCTTCTTCATGCCATCTTCTTCTCTTCCACTCCTTACTCCTCTTCTCTTTCTTCTTCTTCTTACTCCTAAATTCTTCTTCTTCTTCTAGCTCGCCTCCTTCTTCACTCCATCTTCTTCTCTTCCACTCTTCCTCTTCTTCTCCTTCTTTCTTTTCTTCTTACTCCTTCTTCTCTCTTCTTCTTCTATCATACTCTTCCCCTTCTTTCTCTTCTATGCTTTTTCTTCTTCTTGTTTCCTCTTCATCTCTTATTTCCCCACTTCTTCTCCCCCTACTCTTTCCATCTCCTCCACCCTTCTTTCTTTCCTTCACCTTCTACTTCTCTTCTCTCATCTTCCTTCTACCTCGTCATGTTTCTCTTCTTCTCCTTTTTCTTCTTGTCCTCTTCTTACCCTTCTATCCTCTTCTACTACCTTCTTCTTCTTATTACTCTTCTTCGTACTCTCTTCCTTCTTCTACACTTCTTTCTCTACCTCAGCAAGCCATAGGATTTTATTGATGTTTGCACTCATAAAGCACCCACATGACTGCAATCAAATTATATTGAAGAAGATTGATTTATCGTTGCAAATTAATTTCTAGGAGTGGTGATTCCATATTTTCCATATTTACTTCATCGATATTGGAATGACCTGACATGGTAGAAGCGATTTAAGGTGCAAGGAATAACTGTGAAGAAAAACCCATTGTATGTGAATAGGTCTTTAAAGGTCCTACAAGATAAAATACCATGTGTACGAAAGACCTCCTACGGAACTTGCAGAATGGAATTAATTTGTTGCATGTGGCCAAATAATAATCCAAGGCTCATCTACATAGAAACAGGTGTCTAGAGATATATTTACATATTTGGACCACTGCACAAGAATGGCTACTTTGGCAGGTTCAACCTCATTGATGAGGAATTCAGAAAGAAAGAAACATGTTGCCCTTTTCACAGGTATCAACACCAATGCCTTCTGATCCACAAGGACGTTGGATTTATTGTGTATCTTCAGTACATGGAAAATTCTTCTCCAGATATAGACTAACAGGGAAAGCTAGAGGATATTGCAAGTATGGATAAGGAGGTCGAAGAGAAGGAGGAGATGTTCCAAGAAGATGTTGAGAATCAACTTGTCCAAGGTTTTGATGTAGGTTTGTTCAAGAGTGACAATATCACAATGGTGGAAGAAAAGGAGATCGAGCCAAGTGCACAGGTTGATGAAGAAGGTCCTCTTGCATGTGTTCCAACATTTCCCACTTATCTTATCAACAAGAAGAGATATGTGTTGCTAAATTATATTCAACATCTTTTTGATCTTAGAGAAGATTATTGCTTAGCAATCCTTGCAGGTTGGGGCAAAAATGACATGAATTTTATAGGTTATGAACAAGAACCACTAGCAAGTCTTGATGTTGAGGGAGAGAATTTCCAAGATAGCTCTATAGCCTTACATACATGTATTAATCAGATCATAGAATACGAAAAGGGGGGGCTACCTATACAGAAGAAGAGTTCTTGGCAGGTCCAGAAGAAACTTCATATTGATGATGTAGGGTATGAAGAAAGATTGAAGTCTCCATCAGATGAGAAGCCCAAGAGTTCAATAAATCTTTATGATGATAGTCTTCTTGAAGAAGACGAACACCCTAAGGTATGAAATATAATTCGAAGTTACCTATTGAGTTTATGTTAGACTTTATTATGCATTATAGATAAATATCTTATATCTTGTACTGTTGTGGTTTGTTCTGTAGATTGAGATTGAAGATCTAGACAACTTTCTTGGAAGGGCCAAGGGCTCTAGGCCAATGAAGCTTGGAAAAAATCAAAGCCTTGGCCATTATATTGGAAACTTAAACAATCAAACAATTGTAATATATCATAGTAGATTGTTAAGCTCTCCAAGTCTACCAATGATGGCTTTGAGAGCTATCTCAAAGGTAATTGGATCTCAAGTTTTCAGCAGAGGTTTGGACAAGATCATTTTAGTGGAGAAGGAAGAAGCCCCCTTGAAGAAAGTAAAAAGAGTAGTTGAAGGGGGTCTTCTATAGTGGTTCCCCCCCTTGAAAATTAGTAGGCACTACCCAATGAAAAAAAAGATAATAAGTAATCTTTTAAGCTCAATAGCCTAAGCTTTATATAGAAATGAAATTGTGCAAAAATAGATTTTACACAATCAACATAGATCATCCATTGGTGGAGTTGGTGAAGTGGCAGTGATTAGGGCAATGAATGGCAATTTCAAGGCTAGTGTGGTGGTGCTAATAACTTATCTATGTAGGCTGAACTTGCTACTCTTTTGCTCCAAGAAAATCACCAATGTAGTTGTATTTAACATTTAGGAAACTCTTTTTTCAACCTTTGTATATTTCTACCTTGGAAACCACCCTTCCACACTTTAGTAAAGCTTTCATTTATTGGATATTCATGTGATACTTGATATAGATGATGATGAAGTCTTCAAGATGGATGGATGACTCCCTTATTGATGCTAGCCTGTAGACCAATCAGCTTGCTCGTATATCAATGTTGCTCGGTTTTACCATAAGATAAATAATAATTAAAGATAAATAAAGAGTGAACAAATAGCATGAGAGAAAAAAACACTAAAAGCTTGCACGACACACGAATTGGGTACAATCTCCCCCCATGCATGGGTGAGCACATCCCCCATGCATGTATTTATAATATTAGATCAAGCTTTTGTGCTCAAAATATATTGAAAGCATCTTTTTTCTATTTCTTACTTTTGCCACTTTACACGACTTGATTTTGTTCAAATAAATCAAAACATACTCCATTCTAATAGCTTTACAAAAATAAAATTTTATCTTCTCTAATAAATATATTAAAATAAATCTATTATGCATGTGCATGTAAAGTCCTTGGACTACTAAGCACATACAAAATATAATGCTTTTGGTAATATTTTCCATGTTGTAGAGTGCATAAATTTCACACACAAAATTGTGCACTCTAAAAATAGTAATTATATTTACTCCATCTAATTATCTACTCACCACAACACAACACACATTAGTATCCTTACATTTATTTGCCAAGTATAATGCAACCAGTAGCATACGTATGTCTTGTGCGATAAGTTAGAGATCATGTAGCAAATAAATCAAATCCATAATAAAATTATGATAAAATTCCATGATAACTATAATTTCATAACATAGAAAGTTCACCCTTGTCAAAGTATTAGTTGATGAAGACTATGAAGTCATGCCACAACTCTCCCATAGACTTTCAAAGATTTCCATTGACATACCATCAATACATGGGGTTTCCCGTCTCTCATTTTTATGAGAGTAAAATGGAGTTCATATTTAGGGATAGGTTTGATACTATCAACCTCCTTCCTAATAACTATGGGGCCATAACCTTCAAAGTATTCAGCCACTTTCTATTCATAGTTGTAGACTTTTGTGACGTGCCCACCCGAGCCCCTTCCTCATTGGCACATTCTTAGTAGCCCATCAAGAGATATCCTAGACAACATCATTTGAGACTTTATGGAATATCTCAAAGTTTGTTATCTAGGCTCACTTAAGTCTACCTCACAGTGGAAGTTTTGGTCATCCCCACAAGGATTGTCATGAGTTTTAGGTTCCTAATATTGGTCAAGTCACCTATTAGTGAGGTAGTGTCAATAATTCGAGTCCCTTGCTTCTTACAAGATTACTCAAACCGAAGCAGACTTGCATTGCACTTGGTTCAAAGAGAATGGGAGACAAAGGGGAGTACAACACGTCAACCCTTCTCCCCATAAGGCAAAATCCCATTCTGATCCCCTAAAATGTTGCAAGTCGGATTTTCCTAATATATAGTGGTCATTCGTTTACTTATCTATGAACATAGTCTTTTCCTTGAGAAAAGCCCTTGGCTTACTGAGACCACCCAACCATAGGTCTAGACCCATTGGGGATCCATCCACTCACTTTTCTCGATAGAGTATTTTTAATTACCTAATTACCTACCACTTTAGGTTTGACATATAAAAACAACTTCCTTGATTATCTCATGTCACAAATTCATTACATGTCTTTATTTCACGACACAAAAACAATGTAAAGCAATGCTTTCTCAATAGTTCCTTTAAGAAAAATATATGTTTACAATGTTTCTTGTCCTTATTGGACGTAATATCAACCCGAAGGTGTTATTCCTACCAAGCTCAATTGCTCGACTAGTATCAGGAGTTCCAGAGTACTATCTGGGTTTGAAGGGTAATTGACAGTTCGTAAGAGTCTAAGGAGTTTGTGACTAAAACCCCCTAGTATCCTCACCTCCTCATGCCAACTAGACTTCCCTATGATAGAAGCTTTCGCGTGTTGTGACCAGTCCATACTCACTAACATGAAAACAAAAACCCCTTGGAGTGGGTTTTATTCATGCTAACCTTGGGGAGATCTAATGCCATCAGAGAACACTGCCTTAGTTGGTGTTCTATGCCCATCGAAATACTGCCTCAATTAGTGATCTATACCTAATTATCTATCTTTTATCCTAATAAATTAAGAAAGATCAGAAACTAATTTACAATCACAAATAGCTTACTTCAAATGTATTATACACAAAAATTTTAACGAATTTATTTCCAAGATAAACCCTTTTTCTAGAATAACAATATTAGGGCTAAACGTAGCCTAAGTGGCAATATCTTCCAATAATCCTCTCAGATTACTCTTCCCCTTGGGATCTAGCCCCAGATGAGTTTTAACAAGAGTTTGTTGTTTTTTTTCCCCCAAACTTCCATCCTTGAGAGAAAACTCAGATGATAATATTTTATTTTCCTTAACAGAATTATGTAGGTCCTTGTGTAGTAGCGATAATTCACTAGTTTTAAAATTCTTGGATATTTTCATTATGAAAAGTGTTTTAATAATTTCATCTCAAGACTTTGTTTCAAAGAATTAGCGCTCATATTTATCAATCAGAAGTTACATCATTTTAATAAAAATTGGATTTAAATTTTTAAATATTTATTATTACAAAAATCATAGGTCTTTGAATTTAAATCTTGAAAAAAAGTCATATTTTTTATGTAGTAAAATCATAAATTCTTTCAGGTAGTGCAGTATCTTCCTTACATCCTACTCCTAGTACATCTTGTGTAACCCCAAATTAATCCTTGAAATTTGCAATTAAGAATTTTCTTTAGGATTTTCTATGCATGAGATTATATTTTAAAAAGTCCTACTCTTCTTACCAAATCAGCTATCTGGAAGCTTTTGAGATATAATCTAATGCTTTTGAGATACAATCTAATGCTGGCGATTTGATATTTGAGGTCTAGAGAGGCTGTCAGATATGCCATGAATGATTCACCTAGCTTTCGGGTGATCTTGCTTCACTCTGGGCTTGTTGTCAAGTTGAGTAAAGGGGGAGATTTCTTGAGTCTTATGCTGAGATGATTAAAGAGAAGAATTCATGCTTTTTTTTCATGATTCAATTTTCCCAATTTGGGAAGAGAGAGGAAGATGGCACCATTGATCACGAAAAATGAGGGGAGGGGGCAACACCAATTCGTCGTCTTCTTCTTCTTCTTCTTAATCTTTTCTTAAAGCCTTGACTTGCTTGACTTGGTTAATTTTTAAATGTACTTGGTTTGTCTCACGAATGATTTACTATCATAACTGTCGTGCATATGACAAGTCTCATGTAGAGATATTCACGCAGCCTTATCGATCTTAGAAGGTGTTTGATTTTGAGGTGTGGATTATTTTATTTGAGATCCTATTTTTAATAGTTTAACTCTCCAAATCTTAATTACGAGAAGTGAGAAAGCCAAAACATCACATCCACTTCCCCTTAGAGGAATCAAGATGTCCTCATCTGGAATGAAACTTGGGATATTGGTTACATAGTGATTTTTCATCAACCCAAGTGCCATCCTCTTCATGATAGTCTTTCCATTGGATGAGATACTCCCTGAGGATTTTACTTCTTAGAACCTTCTCTTGCATGTCAAGTATCTTATCTGGTTGAAGTTCGAGGACTCCTTGACTTGGCATCAAAATACATGGTTAGGGTTGGGAACGTAGGCTTTCAAAATAGATTGACATGGAATACATTATGCACTTTCAAGTTGTCAGGGAGTTGCAACTTGTAAGCATTAGGTCCTAACCATGTCACCTTCTTAAATTCCCTGACTCGAATAAATTTTCTTGAAATTCATGTCTCACGAGTGATTTACTGTCATAACTGTCGTGCATATGACAAGTCTCATGTAGAGATATTCACGCAGCCTTATCGATCTTAGAAGGTGTTTGATTTTGAGGTGTGGATTATTTTATTTGAGATCCTATTTTTAATAGTTTAACTCTCCAAATCTTAATTACGAGAAGTGAGAAAGCCAAAACATCACATCCACTTCCCCTTAGAGGAATCAAGATGTCCTCATCTGGAATGAAACTTGGGATATTGGTTACATAGTGATTTTTCATCAACCCAAGTGCCATCCTCTTCATGATAGTCTTTCCATTGGATGAGATACTCCCTGAGGATTTTACTTCTTAGAACCTTCTCTTGCATGTCAAGTATCTTATCTGGTTGAAGTTCGAGGACTCCTTGACTTGGCATCAAAATACATGGTTAGGGTTGGGAACGTAGGCTTTCAAAATAGATTGACATGGAATACATTATGCACTTTCAAGTTGTCAGGGAGTTGCAACTTGTAAGCATTAGGTCCTAACCATGTCACCTTCTTAAATTCCCTGACTCAAATAAATTTTCTTGAAATTCATGTCTCACGAGTGATTTACTGTCATAACTGTCGTGCATATGACAAGTCTCATGTAGAGATATTCACGCAGCCTTATCGATCTTAGAAGGTGTCTGATTTTGAGGTGTGGATTATTTTATTTGAGATCCTATTTTTAATAGTTTAACTCTCCAAATCTTAATTACGAGAAGTGAGAAAGCCAAAACATCACATCCACTTCCCCTTAGAGGAATCAAGATGTCCTCATCTGGAATGAAACTTGGGATATTGGTTACATAGTGATTTTTCATCAACCCAAGTGGCATCCTCTTCATGATAGTCTTTCCATTGGATGAGATACTCCCTGAGGATTTTACTTCTTAGAACCTTCTCTTGCATGTCAAGTATCTTATCTGGTTGAAGTTCGAGGACTCCTTGACTTGGCATCAAAATACATGGTTAGGGTTGGGAACATAGGCTTTCAAAATAGATTGACATGGAATACATTATGCACTTTCAAGTTGTCAGGGAGTTGCAACTTGTAAGCATTAGGTCCTAACCATGTCACCCTCTTAAATTCCCTGACTCGAATAAATTTCCCCCAAAGATAAGAAAATTTTCTTTAGGAGAACTCAAATAAAAACCATGTCACCTTCTTTGAAAATGTATTCTTGTCTTCGTTGATAAGCATACGCTTTTTGTCAATCCTTGGCAGCTTGAATATCTTCCCTTTTAGCCTTTACTTTTGATGATCCATTTCTTCTAGTATTTGCTTAGATGCTTCTACATGTAGGGTAGGATCAGCAAAATTTAGTGGTGTAAGACAACCTTGTCCATACAATGCCTGAAAAGGAGTCATTTGAATACTTTGATGGTGTGATGCATTTTGTAGGCAAATTCAACTAAGGGTAGGTATTGGATCCACTGCTTAGGTTCCTTGTTGCAATAAGCTCTAAGTATATCTTCAATAACTTGATTGGCCTGCTCTTGACCATCGATTTGGGGATGGTAAGCAATACTAAAGCAGAGTTGGATTCATAGACCTTCGAACAAACTCTTCCAAAAGTTTGATGTGAAGAGAGAATCATGGTCACTGATTATTCTCTAGGGTAGTCGATGTAATTTAAAATTTTCCTTAATGAAAAGTCTAGCGATATCAGAAGCCTTATAATTGGTTTTTACATTAATAAGGTGTGCAAATTTTGTTAACAAATCAATGAATACCATAATTAAGTTATATCCTCCTTGTACTTGGGGTAATCCAACTATCAAGTCCATGCTGATATATTCCCATTTCAATTGAAGGATGTTAAGTGCTTGAGCTTGCTTGGCAACTTGACATGTTCTCAGCTTTAATTCATTGGTAATTTAGGCATTCGGTAACATACTTAAGCATGTCACCCTTGAGTCTCTCCAAGTAGAAACTTTTTCTAACTGCATTAAGAGTCTTAGCATATCCAAGATGACCCCAAAATGGAGAGTCATGAGCTTTCCAGAGTGTTTTCTTCTTGAGTTCTTGACTTGCAAGAATACACAGCCTTATCTTGAAATAGACAAGACCCTCATTTATGGAAAAATCGTGATACTTGTCAACAAACACGGATCTAGAGCTAGTTAGCTATGGTGGATGCAAATCAAACACACAATACATTATCAAAATGAGAGATTGTAACTCAAGTGAATTAGGTTCCAAGATAGATTAGCTTGGACTCATAAACACAATCTTGAGTGACTCAAACTGAAAGTACCATTCTCCTTGAAATGAGTGTCAACCAAGTACATGCCTTTATAGCTTTTTGGATAGTACCACTGTACCTCACTGTGCATATGGGATTTTGGACATCTCTTCCTAGAGCTTCTAGAGCATACATCTTTGTTATATCTCTCATACAAAGCCACTTATGGGCAAGGCACACATTTAGCCTCTATGGGCATACATACCAAGCATCATTTGCTATTCTCAACACCCCCCCTCAAATGATGAGTCTCTACCCTTATTGGCTTTTGCCCCCCTTGCATGTAAACATGGACCAGGAGACTAGCTCTTTGGCAGCCTAGTCAAGTTAAGGCTTGAAACTTTACATTCTTGGTAAGGGTTTTAAATCCACTCTGGGAAACAAAGCCACTATGGGAATTTTTTGCAAAAACATTTTATTGGTTTGTAGCAGCGGAAAAATGTTTTTTTCATCCTTTTTGTTTTGTTGCTTCATTGGCAACCTTTGATCTTCTTCGTCTTTTTGGACTTCTTTTTCTTCATGCTCCTTGGATTTTTTTGTGCTTCTTATCCCTTTTTCTGATGTGTGGTACTTCTCTTTTTGCTTCAATCTTCTTGACATAGTCGTTTTGCTTCATGCTTTTACATGTGAGTACACTGATGGATACATGAGCTTTGTTTAACGAACTCTCACACATGAGATGAATTTTGGGATACATGGTCTTTGGGTTTTCATGTGACTTTTGCTCATGGCTTGATATTATATTTGGCATTGGACTTTGATCAAGGGAATGCTTATGAGAATCTATACAATGAACTGAGCTTTGGAAATTAAACCAATTTGAGAGAAGTAGGTGTGTGGAAGGGTTTATAAGATAGAGAAACAATGTGAGAGGAGATATTTATGTAGAGGCTTTTTAAAACCTTAGTAATAAGGTTTATTAGTTAACTAATTGTTAACTCCCTGTTAATAGAATTGCACCGTTTTTTTCGTTTTCTCCTCTCAGTCTGATTTCGCAGGTACCTCCCACTACTAACTTTCCTTTATTATGTTCATCCCAAATAACTTTTCCAGCTACATCCTTGAATGTAAGACCAATAATTAATACTATTCCCACGAGGGTTCTAGGGCTTCATGTCCTCCTTTTGCCTGAACTGCAGTGGAGGCTCCCTGACTCTCCGAGCAGTACGAGACCACACTCGCACGACGTGAGAGCAGATGTCGCACGAGACACAAAACTGCATCTTGGCATACAACTTTGGGAGGATGTAGCCATCGTAGATGCACGCCTCCTAGACATCTCAACCTGCAGCTTGCTCGACGATGTTCCTGACAAGGAAGCGCTTCACGGCCTTGTCCCTGAGGTAGCAGAGGCCGTAGTTGGAGCACCTGATGGGATTGGTATGGCCTCTACCGTGCTTATTGCAACCTCCATTTTGACTCTTGACCGTCACGACTGCTCGCGGGTGAGTGCTGGCACATCTCGCAATAGGGCAAGGGCAAATGTATGACAGGATATGCGCAATGGAGCCTGACCAGTGGTACAACATTCGGGGTGTTTGAACAGGATCTGCGTTTTTCCTGGAAGATGGTACTCATGTGATCATCTATACAGGATCTACTAATGAATCCGTACAAGTGCACGCTGTAGCATTTCCTGAGGATACTTCAAATTTCCTTCTCCAAAACTTGACCTCCTAGCCCACTATGTCCCATATTTGAGCCTTGATCTTCTTGCAGTCGATGATGGGCTCTACAAACTGAAACTCAATGCTTCTCTATTTATTACACCCTTCTTCTTCTTCTTCCAAGTGACAGCTTCTGAAATGAGCAATGAACCTTAAACCTTTAATGTAAATTCCAAACCGAGCTTCTTGAGCAACATCATAGCACCTTCTTTCTCGAGCTTCTTTACTTCATACACAACAATGGATGTTGGCTTGAAAAATTAGAATAGAGACACGCGTGTACAAGGAGAAGAACGAGATGGAAAGGATTTAGAATATGCAAGGAAGAAGGGAATGTTAGGAAGCTATGCTCACTAGCTATCTAGCTCAGCCATAGCTCTAATACCATGTTAACAAACATGGATCTAGAGCTAGTTAGCTATGGTGGACACAAATCAAACACACGATACATTATCAAAATGAGAGATTGTAACTCAAGTGAATTAGGTTCCAAGATAGATTAGCTTGGACTCATAAACACAATCTTAAGTGACTCAAACTAAAAGTACCATTCTCCTTGAAATGAGTGTCAACCAAGTACATGCCTTTATAGCTTTTTGGATAGTACCACTGTACCTCACTGTGCATATGGGATTTTGGACATCTCTTCCTAGAGCTTCTAGAGCATACATCTTTGTTATATCTCTCATACAAAGCCACTTATGGGCAAGCCTCTTTTGGGCACACATTTAGCCTCTATGGCCATACATACCAAGCATCATTTGCTATTCTCAACAATACTTAGACTTGAGTTTTGGACGTGTATCCTTAATGGGGATTTCTCTTAGCATTCTTTGATAGTTTGGGTCCTTTACTACTTCTTCTTTGGCCATTCCCATGATAGGATTACTGGGCATTGAAATCATTGTAGCAAGAGTTTCTACCCTAGAGGGTTCCTCTAAGATTAGAGTATTAAGAAATGATTTGCATCTTAGGGCATCTACAATCACATTCTCTTTGCATGGTCTATACTTGATTTCAAAATCAATTTCTTGTAAAATCTCGATCCATCGGCGTTGCCTCATATTGAGGTCTAGTTGAGTGAAGATCCAGTGACTAAGGAAACTTGTTACCAAGCAAATAATGTCTCCATAATTTCAAGGCATGACTTACAGGAAGTAATTCTAGATCATTGAGTTCTTATTTTAGTCAAATGGCTTCAGGAATTGACATTTGGTAGGGTCACTTGCCATAATCTTTTAGCTAAGATGGTTGGTCCTTGGCTTCACTATCCTGTTCGGCCTTGTTGAGCTTAATTAGATAGATGGTTAACTTTCTTTAGTCCTTTCACTATTCGTGAAGCTTTGGTCAACTAAGCCTTAGGTTTTCGTGCTTCTCCTTGAGGGGTTACTTGTTCTCCTTCTATGTTTTGAAATGTAATTTGACCCTTTCCACAATGGATATGGGCATTGTTTGGAATTAACCAATCCATACCTAGCATGCATTTATAAGCCCTAAGGTTCATAATCTAGAATCTCATTTCAAAAGAATTGCCACCCAGACTAAATTGTACATTGCTAGTCTACTATGTTGAAAGAACTTATTTACCATTTGCTAACTCCACAAGAAATCTAGGTGCAAGAATAGTATTTATGCCTAGCTTTTTTTGCACATCTTGGTGATATGAAAGAGTGGGTACTTCCAAAATCAATTAAAATTCAAAAGGGTTTACCTTGATAATTTGCTAGTGTCTGGATCACCAAGAATTGGTGATTTGAACCCTTCTTATTGAGAGTGGCATGTACTCTTGGTGTTTCCATGTTAGTTTCCATTGTAGGATCTTTATCATTACTAGTTTCTTTTAGGGTTACTCTAGCAACTTTGCCCTTGGCAGCTTGGTTCTGTCCTTTAAATTGCCCCTGGTGATTTTTTGGGCCAAGCTTCAAACACTCCCTCTTGAAGTGCCCTAGTTTCTTGCAATAAAAGTACCTCGGGGTCTCATTGTTTTTTTTAATGGGTATAAAGTTTCCCACTACATTTGACTTGGCCCTCTTTGTCCTATTTGACTGATATTGTCCTTGGACTCTTTTTGCATACCCTTGGAAGTTGCCCTTATTCTAACGATTTTTGTTCAAACTTTAGCACTCTTGGCCTCTATTCCATCTCTTGAACTATCGGGGCCACTCAAATCAATGCATCCTATAAATCTAATGGTCTTGTTGACTCAAGATGCATATTCAGGGGTGGATTCAGACCATTGCAAAATTTGGATACTTGCTGTGAAATATCCATCGTAGGTGCATATTTTAGAAGCATTATGAATTTGGAGTAGTAAGCTTCTAGGCTTAGGCTTAACTATTTTAAGTTGAAAAATTCATTCATCTTTTGGGCTTGATACGTAGGTAGAAGGTATCTCCCACGCACAGCATCCTTAAGCTTATCCCAGGTATGATAGCAATTCGGGACATTCCTTGGTCCTTACACCACTATTTCCACCAAAGATGGGCATCTCTTATTGGTTTTAGTTTTGTGATCATTGCTTGATTTGATGGTGTAGTCCCTGCAGTAATGAAATAATCTTCCATAGATTCTATCCATGCTTCTGCCTCGATTGGAATATCATTTCCCTTACCATCAAATTCTAGTGGCTTGTATTGCTTGAGAAGAAATTTCTTCTCTTGAGCTTCTATGATATTGAGGTTTGAAGTAACATCATGTGGACGATTTTTCCAATATTCATATTCAAGAAAGATGTTAACTTAATTTATCTCATTAATTTTTGGAAGGAAAGTATGTATTATTTAGTCTTCCTATCTTAATGATCAAGTTTTATACATTAAAAGTAGAGTTTTAATTTTAACAAAAATTTTATTTCTATCTCTCGACTTACCATGGGTCTTGGGCAATTCAACATATCTTATCGATTGTAGTTTCGGTGTGTACATCCATATTTTGGTATTTAGTGGGAAGGTCTAGTTATCCTCCTATGTGATAGTTATGAGGAGGATTATGCCCTAGAATATCAATTATGCTTATCAGGACAAACTTAGTTGGTCTTTTACATACATAATGATTTTGGAAATCTAGTCAGTCATTAATATGAAGAATGGGATTTTGTTCAAGGTAATCAAGGAGAGAGAGTTCAAGGAGCTTTGAGCTCTCTATCCATTGGATTCTCCTAAGGTCAATCTTTGATATAGTCAACGCGATTAGCCTCAATGTATTAATTGGTCCCATATTTCCCCTAAGGCCATTCTGGGTAGGAGGGATAAAGGCCGTTTATTCACTATAAGATAGTTATAGATTTACTTCGCCATTTGTAATCCAACAAATGCATGGCAGATATATACATGACCTGAATTGCAAGGAATTTCTTCCAACTTCATTACCTTGAAATAATTTGCTATTAGTTAATCCTATTTCCACTAGGGCTTGGCCAATCCAAACTTCCTTAAAAAATTTTAAAAATTCAACAAAACTTACAATATATTTTCGTTATTCTCAATTGCTAAGGTGTCAACCAGTTATGATTACAAAGATGGATAAAAATAATTCCTTACATCAATAAGAAGGGAATACATCACTCAAGTAGCTCAAAGGCTTATATTATTCTTGGAAGAGGATTCCCTATTACAACCTAGGCATGGCATTGTGATACATCCATTAAACAGTGATTAGTATTCTAGGAATGAAGATCCAGAAATCTATATTTTAGCGGAAGATCAGGCAATCCCTCTTTTTGGTAATTGCAACAATTGGAGCGACCTACAACCATCACTCAGTCAGCCGGTATAACCTTTGCGACCTCCTCATATATGTACCAGTTTAATTTGACTTGTTGTCCTCCAATGAACATGTTCGTTACTCTGGCCTGTAGAATAGATAAATCTTGGCAACCTTAAGGGTTTCCATCCATTTTAACCCCTTTAAATTGTTCTAGAGATAAGCAAGATGGTTTGTATTAATGTAACAGTACCCTCTACTTAACATCCATCGTATTTGACAATTTGTATATTTGATCTAATATTTACATCACTTGGTCTCTCCAATTGAAACTAGATGAGTGCATGGCTGACATAAACATGACTTGGAAAATTAAGAATCATTTCCAAGGTTTGTTGTCTTTCTACCAAAAATCAAGAACATATATTAACAAAGAGTAGAATTCACAACTTAAGGAAAAGATATCTTATGCTATAGTTATAAATATTTACTAGTTTTTATACTTACACCATATCCTATATCAACATAGGCTTGGATATCAACTGTAGCGCGCGCACCTGAGTTACTTCCTCGTTGGCACGTTCTTAGTATCCCATCAAGAGATATCCTAGACAAAACCATCCAAGACTCTGTGGAATACCTCCAAGTTTGCTATCTAGGCTTGCTTGAGTATACCTCACAGTGGAAGTTTCGGGTCCCCACAAGGATCGTCCTAAGTTTCAGGTTCCTAATATTAGTCAAGTCACCTATCAGCCAACTACAGCATCAGTAATTCAAGTCCCCACTTCTTACAAGATTACTCGAACAGAAGCGGACTTGCATTACACTTGGTTCAAAGAGAATGGGAGATAAAGGGGAGTATAGCATGTCAACTCTTCCACCCATAAGGCAAAATCCCATTTCAGTCCCCCTAAAATGTTGCAAGTTAGTTTTTTCTAATATCTGGTGGTCATTCGTTTACCTATCTATGAATGTAGTCTTTTCCTTTGAGAAAAGCTACCAAGACCAGCCAACCCTAGGTGACCCATCGAGCATCCATCCACCCACTTCCCTCAATAGAGTATTTTTAATTACCTAATTACCTACTACTTTAGATTTGACATATAAAAATAGCTTCCCTGATTATCTCCTATCACAAATTCATTACATGTCTTTATTTCATAATGCAACACTAGTGTAAAGAAATTCTTTCTCAATAGTTTCTTTAAGAAAAATATATTTTTACAATGTTTCATGTCCTTACTGGACATAATATCAACCCGAATGTATTATTCCTACCAACCTCAATCCCTCAACTAGTATCAGGATGACTTCTAGAGTACTATCTAGGTTCAAAGGGTAATTGACAGTTTGTAAGAGTCTAAGGAGTTTGTGACATGAGCCCCTTGGTATCCTCACCTTCTCTTGCCAACTAGAATTCCCTACGACAAGACCTTTTGTGTTGTGATCGGTCCATACTCACCAACACAAAAACAAAAAGCCCTTGGAGTAGGTTTTATTCACACTGACCCTGGGAAGATTTAGCGCCATCAGGGAACACTTCCTTAGTCGGTGTTCAACTCCCATTGGAATACTACCTCAATCGGTGATCTATATAATACTTGATTATCCATCTTTTATCCTAATAAATTAAGAAAGATTAGAACCTAATTTACAACCACAAACAGCTTACTTCAAATGCATTATACACAAAAATATTAACGAATTTATTTCCAAGACAAATCCTTTTTCTATAATATTAATATCAGGGCTCTTGGATGACTCTTTCCCTCTTGGGATCCAGCCCCCAATGAGCTTTAGTTAGAGTTCCCCCCTCCAAAACTTCCATCCTTGAGAGCCAACTCTGATGATGATCTTTCCTTTTCCTTAACGGAATTTTGTAGGTCCTTGTCTAGCAATAATTCACTAATTCTAAAATTCTTGGATATTTTTATTACGAAAAGTTTTTAACAATTTTATCTCAAGGCTTTGTTTCAGAGAATTAGCACTCGTATTTATCAATCAGAAGTTTTGTCAATTTAACACAAATCAGTTTCAAAATTGTAAATATTTACTATTACAAAAATCATAGTCCCTAAATCTAAATCTTGAAAAAAATCCTATTTTTGATGTAGTAAAATCATAAATTCTTTCACGTAGTGCAATATCTTGCATCCTACTCCTCTCGTGTAACCCCAAATTAATCCTTGAAATTTGCTATTAAGAATTTTCTCTAGGATTTTCTATGCATGAGATTATATTAAAAAAAGGCATACGCTTATGGATGCAGCTTTTTGTTACTAGCTCTTGGGATGATCTATTTGTCATATTTAATATTTAAAATAATAATCAAATATGGCACATGGGGATTTACAACGAGCACTTGGTTGTTGTTGGTATGTGCGATTTTGTTTGTAATCCTAGTACTCGCCATTCTGTTTGTAGTGGTCATACCCACAATGTTATTAGTAGCTCCCACTTACACGGCCTTCATAATTTTCTTCTTCTCTCGGCCATGGTCTTTGATCGCAAAAGATTGGAGAGAAGGCTTCGACAATAGAGCTTTGGGTCATCACGATTGGATTGATAGGGATGGCAATTATTAGAAGTTGAGAGAAAACCGAGTAAAGTCTCGATTCTACATGATGGGAGTGAAGGTAGAAGATATGGGATTCGATTTTAAGAGCTGGCAGAGTATCCCCCTTGTTGAATTATCTCTCTCGCTCTTCTCTTAGCTCTCTCTTTCTCTCTCTTGGTCTTTTCAATCAATTTCGGAAGAGTTTCCTCTCTGATTCAACTTGTGTCCCCTACAGCTACCAATGCCCCATATTTATAATCAAATTGAAGGGAGGGGATTTCATGAGTTGTGGCCAAGAAGAGGAGTTCTTTATGGAGGGTATCTTGCCAATCTAACTATTTGGAAGCTTTCAAGATGCAATCTAATGTTGGTGCTTCCCTTAAAAGAAGAGGCAAAGCTTACTTGGGTGTACTCTACTATTCTTCTAGTCTTTCTCCATCAAGGTAATGACATCAATTCTCCTTCTCCCTTTCAATTCCTCATTCTCTCTTCCATCATATGAGTATACTCACCCTTCTCTCACTCCCCCAAATCCACAAGGCATCATCTAGCTACCATTGCCTATCTCTCATTTTAGTCACATGTTTGACCCTCTTCTCCAAGGAAAACACACACACACATTTACTACTTAGCTTTTCTTGGCTTCTTCATAATCACATATATATACTAACACATGTGAACACACATACACAAGTATACATATGCTCTAATTACACACTTAGATTACACAAATAGTACAAACACAATTAGATCGCTTATACTATATCATATGTATCCTAAGGAAATAGTTACTACTCCACTAGCTAATAATACACTAATTCATTGTCTTGGTTTATTTCTCTAAAATATATACCCTAGTATAAACACCCTAAAATAGCTACCCTTCTTACTAATTTATGAGATCGTAAATATTTTGGCCCACTTACTAATCCACTACCCATCAACCTACTCAATCAATAGTCTTAGTAATTATTCTATCATCATTCTACCCAATAAATAATCTCATATCATCTAAAGCCTGATTTCCCTAGCTCTCTCAAGTGATCTTGCTTTACTCTAGGCCTCTTGTCAAGCTGAGTAAAGGGGGAGATTTCTTGAGTCTTATGTTGAGATTGAAGAGGAAAATTCATGCTTTTTTTTCCTAATTCAATTTTTCCAATTTGGGAAGAGAGAGGAAGATGGCGCCATTGATCATGAAAAAGGAGGGGAGGGGGCAGTGCTTGTCATCTTCTTACTCCTTCTTAAGATTTTTTTTTTAAAGACTTAAATCTTTTACTTTTCTAAGGCTTTGATTCTCATGAAGTCAATCCTTGACTTGGTTAAGTTTTAAATGTGTTTGGTTGTCCTGGACTTACTATCATAATCGCCGTGCATATGATCATTTTCGTGTACAGATATTCACAACCTTAGTCTCTCAAAAGATGTTGGGGTTCGAGATATGGATTATTTTATTTGAGATTTCACTTTTAATAGTCTAACTCTCCAAATCTTAATTACAAGAAGAAAGAAACCTAAAACACCACAATTTTAGTGTAGTCCTACCCTACAATAATAGCCATATGATGCTAGAAAATTGCCAAAATATCATCACCATGTGTATGGGTAACCCCTTGGTTGTCCTCTATATAAATCATAGTCTCTCTCCTCTCTTTTCTTTCAAGATATTGAAATAGAATGCCTACCTTTGCAACTTGTACTTGATTACGCTCTAGCTTTGCCATGATGCTTTCACATTCCTACAAAGGCTTAGGAAGCACAATATCACCATTAGTACTACAAGCATCAAATAATTGATCGACAGCATTAGTCACATCTCTTCTCCTCATCCTAGCAAGAGTTCTACCATGTTTTGCTATTACAATTTGTAAAGGTTAGTGATCTAAAGCTATGACATTAGCAATCAAATGAACTATGCTATCAAAAGGATACCAACTACCTTGATTGGTCTATACTTTATCTAACCTTGCCGCTCTCTAATTCCCATTGGCTGATGGTTATGTGAAGTGCAAGGTGGGAGATTATCTTCTTTATAAATAAGAGTCATATCTTGAAGATGATGAGAAGTTTGCAGTAAATTCCAAGCATATGATTGCTAGTCAAAATTTCATCCTTAGATTTTATTATAGTAGATGCCATTAGGTTGGCTAGAATTCTCTAACATTCCAAGTAATAGCATTTATTTTCTTATATTTGTTATTTATTTCAAAAGTAGCATTCATCATACATCTCCTCCTAACCCTTGATTGTGCATT
The DNA here is from genome assembly GCF_053477565.2 of Lygodium microphyllum. NCBI lineage: Eukaryota > Viridiplantae > Streptophyta > Polypodiopsida > Schizaeales > Lygodiaceae > Lygodium > Lygodium microphyllum. The sequence continues at coordinate 155,401,265 of NC_141145.1, forward strand.
GTAATTCGTGTCAACCAATGGCAAGAAGGCAAGGTCCTAAATTGAAGGCTTCTTCCTACCCTTCTTATTTTCCCATCTTGGGGTTGAAGTTCTCCTTATTTGAGCTTGTGGGCTGCATAGCATCCTTGGAAGAAGACCTTTGACCTCCTTTATTTGGCATACCTGCCTCCTTATGCATTGGCTCCTTTTTCCTCTCTTTCACACAATCATTAAGTTTCTTACCATTTTCATCTTTTTCTATAGGTTATTTAGATGAAATAGCACCAGTCACTTGAGCTTCTTTAGTAGGAGTAGTAGTTTCTTTTTCTTCACTCTCCAATTGCTTAGAGTAGTTCCCTGCATAATGGCATTGTTGCTTTCAAACATTATAGGTAATAGGAAAAGATCCAAAATGAACAAGTACAACCATCTCAAATCCATGTAACGTGCCCGCCTATTGGCTGTCCAGGCATGTATTAGCGGTCTATCGAGAAACGAATCTAAGTGTCACTGCCCGGCACTCCCATGGAATGTTTTGGGGTTTGTCACCTAGGGTTTCCCGTGTCTGCCTCGCAACAGAAATATTCACGGCCGAGCCCACTAGGATCGACCTGAAATCTGGGTTCTTAGGTCCAAGATCTCCTAACAGCATTCTAGCGTTGGGTTTTGGACATCCTACTTTACGCAAAGATACCCAATCCGAAGAAGATCCATACCACACTTGGTTCAAAGAGAATGGAAAATGAGAGGGATGCGCCGCTCAACCTCTCTGCCCACCACAGGGCATAGTCCCATTCCGGTCCCCTAAAATGGCATGAATCGGGTTCTAACTTAATAATACTTAAAGTCAAATGGTGATAAATCCTTATAAGAAGCTTCTCGGTTCTCTAGGACCACCCTGACGTAGGATGGTCCCGTGACCCCAATCAACCTAGGAGTGAGACACAACTTCCATGGTTGGCCTTTCCACCGCTCGACCTTCGGACCATGAATCGAGTAATGCCCTCTCACAGTAATCCACGGTGCAATCTTGGAGATGATCCACCCGTGCAAAATATCCTTTCTTAATTAATCCAATTAAGAATCAAGCATAATCAAGGCAATCAGCTCTAATATCATCTTCTAGGAAAACATTCATTTATTCCCATGGCAACTTGTCATTACAGACCCCTGCCATGCATTTGCCATCAACACAAGCCTTGGAATATTTATCCAAATCACAATGCAACAATCAGTTGATTGAAAGAAAAACATTTAGGGTGTTGTTCAATCAACCAACAAAACTAATTGTATTTTTCCCAAACAATACAAGAATAAATGCGATAATAATTCCATCACATATTCGCTCTCCCCCTTGGGATCAAAGAGCGATTCTATGCAAAACTTTCTTAATACTTGTATGCACAATTCTTAATGTCATTATTTTTATGATTATGTTATTCATAGCCCGTGCCCGATTGCTCTATCGACGAATAAGCCATACACAACTAAGTGCAATTAACTTCCCTTGATACATGCATTTTGCAAACTCCATCTTTCGAATATGTGAGAAGAGGCTTATCCCTTCCCATAACCTATTCTCGTACATCATAGCATGGGCCTAATGTATCTCATGTGAGAATCAAAACAAGCATCTATCAATTTAGAAATACATTACTTACGACCGGAATCGCAGTTGGATTGACAGTGATGCCTTTGCCTGAAGCTTTGGTGCCTCATATTTATAATGAATTAGAGAAGAGGGGATGAGGCTGAGAACAAGAGTTCTTGGTGGAGGGACTCTTGGAAAACTCGGTGACCTGATGCTTAACTCATAAATATGATGGTTCTATTGGCTCCAAAAGGGGGGGTAAAACTCCAAGACACTTGATTTGAAAGCTTTAAGATCACTCCTTCTTTCTCTCCTTGTTCAAAGTGATGTCTACTGCCTATAGACTGCGATCGTGATGTGCACGATTTCGGCAATCACTTTTCTTTATTTTTTCTTTTTATAAAATCTCCAAAACTAACTAAAATATCACTTGTCTTTTTTTTTAAATGACATCTAGTTCTATCTTTTTAGGATAATATCTAAAATATGCTAGTTTTTTTGCCCAAAAATCTAATATTTTTGGACCGTCCATACTATACACATTAACATGAGTGATTAATATGGCTCATAACTCTCGTTCACGTTGTAACTTTCGTGAAAGGTGGCTATGGTCCTTGTCAATTCGAGAAAAATGTTAGATTATGACTCTCGGTTTTTTGTTATTATTCTAGCCTCTTGCCTTGAGTTCCTTCAATGCAATTGAGAGCTTCAGGCAAGCGCTTACCCCACAAGTTGCTTTGCATTCATAAAGGCATAAGAACGCATGGCAAACGACTATGGCATTGGCAAACATTTGTTCGTTCCTAGTTGCAATTTCTATATCCGCAATTTGACCCATTGAATGTTCAATTGATATAGGGAGGGAGAGATCTGATAGAAAATAAATATAACCCCCTCTTCAAGAGAAATTCCTCTTTATTTCTTGATTATCAAACTTCTCCTCCTCGTGCCACATAGGCTTGGGAGCCTTCTAGTTGGTATTGAAGGGGATGAAATGGCAGTGGAGAAGGAGAAGAGGAAGATGCGGGAGAGAAGAGCACACACAATGTAGGTGCTATCCAATTGAACTGGCAGCCTTATTGCACTATTATATTATATATGAATAAAGAATGGGTAGTCACAATGTACACGGGCAGGCCCAGAGGCCTTTTACCCCAACAACCTCCCACTAAAAGGCCAATGTGGCTGGGGAGTGAAAACAAAGAAAAGAAAAAAAAGACAAGGTGAGGAATCATGACATCTCACCCAACGCCCAATCGGAAAGCGAGTTGTGCAAGAAGTGTCGGGAACCTCTGCAAAAGAAGAGTCAAGCATCCCCGAGTCCATGACATCCAAGAGATAAGCGATCTCGTAGCTCCATACAATGGAGAAATCGAAGAATGCTTCTCATGAAGCAAGCACAACTCATCAATGCACAATTGTAGAGCATCAGAGTCGCGGATAGCATCACAGTAGCGCATACAAGACAATGGAGAGCAGTCAAACTCTCCAGAGTCAATCATTGAAAGAGAGCCAATATCGAACACTTGTCCAACGGGGTCTCAAGACTACTTGTGGCCTCAGCAAAGCAGAGGAGTAACATATGGCAGGCTGTCCAGCCTACAAAACTATAAGAAAATGGCTCTCATGAGCCTGCAAGGGGTCTAGCAATTGACCATCAACATCCTGACCCTGACTGCTATGCATAGCTATGTCATCTGGACCAATAAGTGCCTCATTTTCAGCATAAACAGCTTGTTGTAATGGCACTATAGCTGCTATTAAATCAGTCATAAAGTATACTGAACGCTCATCATCACGAGGCCTGAGAGGTGTTTGAGTCTCATAGAAGACAACATGATGGTTGCGTATAACTTGCTGGGTATCCAAATCCCATAGTCTGTAGGCCTTAAACTCACCATCTCCATAACCAAGGAAGATACATCTATGTGATATAGGCTCATGTGGCATACGTACAGATGCCTGGCAACCAAATATCCTCATGTGTGGGAGCTTTCGCTCAACCACCAAGACCCACGAACCGCTTATTGCTTCAAGCATTCCAAGCGAGCTCTCATGGCTATCTCTCACCTAGCTGATGTGCCTCAATCCTCTCGGGGTGTAGTGAGCTTACCTTGATGCCGAAATAAGTTGCCTCCTTCCTCACACAAGTCGGTAGCTCCATGATCCTAGATTCTAGCTTAAGCATCCTCAAGCCTCCTCCATCTTCAAGCTCCATTCACCATAGCCACGTGCGAGGTAAGAGAAGGGAAGAGAAGAGAGAAGAAGGGAGAAGAGGAGATGGTGAAGAGCTTCAACCTCTTGATCCCTCACTCCCACACACTCACTCAGTCCCTCACACTCTCACACTCACTCCCTCAAGAGCACACACACAAGTAAGATAAAGATAATTAGAGAGGACTCTTGTTAGCCACACACCAAAGAATGAGCTTTCATTCACTTTTTGAACTTTATATATACAAACCCTAAAACCCCATGGATGCCCATCCCTTTTTACATGATCGGCCATTGTGGCAAGGTCCCTTTTTCTAATTCTCTCCTTGGAGGGATCCTGGCACTCTTTTACAAGAGTTTTTAGAGTTTTTGAGGCGCCTTTCCTTAAAATCGCTCTCTTTGCCTCAGTTTAGTTTTAGAGGCCGCCTCTATGCCTTTGCTCTTTTTCCGTTCTTTTTTCACTTTTTTCTTTATTTTTCTGCCATTTCGATTTGAGGTTAAAATTACCCCCCTCCAGTTGTTGAGATATCGATCTCCACTCGTGATATGCGGTGACCATTGTGCATTTATGTCACCGACTTATTAGCTGCAGATGAGGTTGGTACACCACCCATGAATAATAGCTAGATGATAGTTATCCTTATCTACTCTAGTTCGTGGCTTAGTTAGTATGCCACCTTAGTTAGTTGAGTTTAGTTTGAGACCCATATATAGGGTTCTTCTATTTCTATGTACTTGAGTTCTTTTTGGCTTATACTACTAAGAAGAGGAAAATTGTTTTCAGCCTCCACCTTTGTGTGTATTCCCCCATTATGTAAGTGAGAAAGCTACGAGTGAGACTCCTTCCTTCTCTCCCACAATCTTGACATGGTATCAGAGCCTGGTTCATGGTAAGGAGCTCAAGAAAGCAAACCAAGTTTGCGGTGTTCTGGTAAGAGGACCAGTGTTACTTTCATTTTTCAAGTTTGGAGCAAGTCTCTGCAGCAGGTAGCACAGCCGGAAAGTGCAAGAGTGCATTGTCTCAGATTGAGACACCCTTCACGGTGTAGCAAGAGGGCAGTATATGCTGCAAGTCAGGGATTTAGCCCTAGGTTGCCGTGTTTTTTTGATTCGAGGCCATTTCGGGGCCTGTTTTGGAGGCGGAAGTTTTCTGCATGCACTCAGGAAAAGGCCCTGTTTTTTGCTGTGCGACCACTATTCTATAGGTCGGTGAAAAGTTGCCGTAGAAATTGCATCATATGCCTATGCACAGAGACATTGGGAGTTACAGAATCATCCTTGTTGCCTATTGATGCAAAATCGTCACTAGGAAGTGACTGTGTGGTCAAATACCACTTTCGTCAGTTTTGCAGATTTGCCCTTGTGAGGCTAAAGCTGTGTTTTTTGCAGTGACAAAATTTTTTGCAGTGTTCTGTAATGGCGTCTGATTCTCTTTCACAGATTGTCACTGAAAAGCTTGACAAGAACAACTTCCAAGCATGGAAGTTTAGAATGACGAATTTCCTTATGGGAAAAGGATATTAGGAATTTGTTGCAGGAAATGAAGAAGAACCAGTTCTTCCTGATGTTCCCAATCAACAGCAAATGCAGGCATTTAAAGGATGGTATGAGAGAGCCAGAAAATTTATGTACTGGCTGTCTATCAGTATTTCAGACTCTATGATTGTGCATATTCAGGATGCAAGTACGCCAAAGGAGGCATGGGATACTTTGTCAAAAATGTATAGCACAAATATGCAAGCCAGGAAAATGCAGCTCAAGCAAGAGTTGCACAATGTGCAAAGAGAAAGTATGAGCATCAATGACTACCACATGAAGGTGAAGAAGATTGCAGATGCACTTGCTTCCATTGGGTCGCCAGTGGAAGATAATGATTTAGTTTCTGTAACCTTGAATGGTCTAGGAAAGGATTATGCACAGTTTCGAACATCCATTTCCGTCCGTGAAAGATTTCCTGATTTTGAGGAGTTGATTGCTCTTCTAATTTCTGAGGAGCAGAGAAATGGTGGTGCATCTTCTTCAGGAGGAACTTCAAAAGAAGCTATCTTCTACTCAAATGCTGGAAGAGGTAGAGGCAGAGGTAGAGGAGGCCGATCTAGAGGCCGTGGTAGAAATCAGAATATGCAGCAAACTCAAGAAAACCAGTCCTATGGAGGAGGACGTGGTAAATCTAGAGGTAGGGGGAGCCAAAGAGGTCGTGGTGGATGGCAAAGAGGGCAAAATGCATGTTGAATGCTACTACTGTGGTAAAATGGGTCATATGGCTAAAGACTGCTATAAAAAGCAGAATGACATCATGAATGGAAAATTGCAACAAGGAAATTATGCATCTTCTAGTAGACAGGGTGATGACAGAAATGAGCATTTGTTTATGGTGCAGCACATGACCAATTCTGTGATAAGTGCAGAAGAAAGCAACGATGTGTGGTATGTTGACTCAGGTGCATCAAACCACATGACAGGTCATGCAGAATGGATGCAGGATGCAAGGAAAATGGAAAAACCAGGATTTGTGGAGACTGGTGATGATACTGCACATCCTATTGTGCAAATTGGAAAAATTCCTTTGTCTATGCAGGATGGGAAAAAGAAATACCTGTCGGATGTATTTCATGTCCCCAATATCACCAAGAACCTAGTTTTTGTTGGTCAAATGGTTGAGCAGGGCTTGCAGGTCAGATTTAATCCTCATGGATGCTTTGTTGAGAATATGAAAAATAAAGGTCGCTTGATAGCAAAAGGAAAGAAGAAGGGCAGAATGTTTACGTTGGATGCAGACATGCCTAAATTGAGTGCAGCAATGTTTGCACATGGGACCGGCGTAGTTGCAGATATTGATATCTAGCATAAACACATTGGTCATGTTAATGTACAGCGACTTAAATCAATGCAAGCCCAAAATATTATTGCAAGATTGCCTAAATTCAAGGTTGCAGAAGTGCATAAGGTATGTGAAGCCTGTCAATTTGGAAAACAGGCAAGGAAACCATTTCCTAGATATGTTCAAGAGAGTAAGAAGCCATTGGAATTAATCCACTCTGATGTGTGGACTACTAAAGCTGCATCTATTGGAGGTTGTCATTATTTTGTCACTTTTATTGATGACTATAGCAAAAAAGTGTGGGTGTATTTTATGAAAAAGAAAAGTGAAGTTTTTGGGCATTTCAAAACTCGTAAAGCTATGGTTGAAAAAGAAACAGGACTGCAAATAAAATGCCTAAGGTCAGATGGAGGGGGAGAGTACCTCTCAAATGAGTTTGAAAGGTTCTTGCAGGAGCATGGCATAAAGCAGCAATATTCATGTAGTCATACCCCACAGCAAAATGGAATTGCAGAAAGAAAAAACAGGCATATTGGAGAGGTATCTCGTGCCATGCTCAATGAAAAAGACCTGCCGGATTTTTACTGGGCTGAGGCAGTTGCTACAGCAGTCTACATAATGAATAGGACTCCCACTGCATCAATACATGGCATGACTCCAGAGGAGAGGTATACTGGTAGGAAACCAGATATTTCTCATTTGAAAATTTTTGGTTGCATTGCCTATGTTCATGTGCCAGATGAATTGAGATCCAAGTTGGATCCAAAAGCTGAGAAGTGCATCTTTATTGGTTACTCTCTGCAACAGCAGAAAGGGTATAGATGTTATAACCCTTCTACTCGTAAGTTTACAGTGAGTAGAGATGTTGTTTTTGATGAGATGAGTAGCTGCTATAAACTAGTAAATGTGATTGATAATGTAGATGCACAAAATGGTAATGCTGCTGCACAGAATTCACAGCAACAGTCACAAGATATTAGTGGACCTGGAGTGTCCTCTAGCAGTGGTGCACATTCTTCGCCATGGACAGGCAGATTGAGATCAAGAGAATCTTCTCAAAGCAATGCAGATAGTGGTATGCAGGTTTCACGAAAAGGAAAAGAAAAGGTAGATCAGCCCATGTTTGATGTGAATGCAGGTCACTCTTATGTGGATGGTGAATCCAGTGGCTCAGAACAGAGCATTGATGATGAGTTGGGTATTCCTTCTATTGTTACACCTGGAATAAGGAAGACCAGGGATGTTTTGAGAGCACCTGGGAGTGAACCTACTTTGTGCAGGTCTACTAGAGCTAGGTATCCTGTGGATAGGCTGAAATATGATGGATTTATAGCCATTCACTATGCCTATATGGTCAAAGTGATACAGGAACCAGAACCCACTTCTTTTGAGCAAGCCATGGGAAAAGAAAAATGGGAGAAAGCCATGGATGAAGAAATGGATGCTTTGGAAGCAAATGCTACATGGGAATTGGTACCTTTGCCTAAAGATAAGAATGCAATTGGTTGTAAGTGGGTTTATAAGGTGAAGCACAATGCAAATGGTTCTGTGAACAGATACAAAGCAAGATTAGTAGTCAAGGGGTATGCACAAAAATATGGCATTGATTATGAAGAAACATTCAGTCCGGTTGCAAGGATGGCAACCGTAAGAGCAGTCATTGCTATGGCTACATCAAAGGGATGGTCTTTACATCAGATGGATGTAAAGAATGCCTTCTTGCATGGTGATTTGCAAGAAGAGGTCTATATGGAGTAGCCACCAGGTTATGTGCATGCTATTCATTCTAAGTTTGTTTGTAGGTTGAAGAAAGCCTTGTATAGCTTGAAGCAAGCACCTAGAGCATGGTCTGACAAGATAGGACAGTATCTTGTCACTATTGGCTTTCAGATTTCCAAGGCAGATTTCTCACTTTATGTGAGAAAAACAGAGAAAGGTATTATGCTACTTGTCATTTATGTTGATGATTTGATTATGACAGGTGATAGTGATGAAGATATCCTTCATGTGAAAACGCTATTGAAGCAGAAGTTTGAGATGAAGGATTTGGGAGAGCTGCGTTATTTCTTGGGCATTGAGGTGATTAGATCACCAAGTGGGATATGGCTCTTGCAGAGGTAGTGTGGATTGAACATACTGTCCAAATATGGGATGACATGTTGTAAGCCTATTTCAGTTCCTTTGGAGCAAAATGTGAAGCTGAGCGCAGATGCAGGTGAGCTTCTGGAAGACCCTACTATGTACAGACGCATAGTAGGAAGTTTGATTTATATGACTATTACCAGGCCAGATTTGAGCTATACTATTGGATTGGTAAGTCAGTTTATGCTCAGATACAATTGCATGGATACACTGATGCTGATTGGGCTGGTAGTATTTCGGATAGACGATCTTCCAGTGGATATGTGTTCTCTTTTGGGAGTGCTACAGTCACTTGGAGCAGCAAGAAACAGCCTACAGTTGCCTTGTCGAGCACAGAGGCTGAGTATAGGGGTGCAACAATGGCTGCATGTGAGGTAGCTTGGTTGCATAAGCTACTTTATGATATGCATCAGCCTATCGATGGGCCAATTGTCATTTATTGTGACAACATGAGCAGTATACACTTGGCAAATAACCCACTCTATCATGCTAGAACAAAGCACATTGAGGTGCATTATCACTATGTGCGGGAGAGGGTTTTACTAGGTCTTATTGATCTAGTTTATGTCAGCACAGAGGATCAGGTAGCTGACATATTCACGAAGGCATTGGGCGCAGAGAAGCTGTGCAAGTTCAGAGACCTGCTTGCTGTGCAAGAATTGGGATTGAGCTCGAGGGGGAGTGTTGAGATATCGAGCTCCACTCGTGATATGCTAGGGTGACTGTTGTGCATTTATGTCACCGACTTGTTAGCTGCAGATGAGGTTGGTACACCGCCCATGAATAATAGCTAGATGACAGCTATCCTTATCTACTCTAGTTCGTGGCTCATTTAGTATGCCACCTCAGTTAGTTGAGTTTGGTTTGAGACCCATATATAGGGTTCTTCTATTTCTCTGTACTTGAGTTCTTTTTGGCTTACACAACTAAGAAGAGGAAAACTGTTTTCAGCCTCCACCTTTGTGTGTATTCCCCCATTGTATAAGTGAGAAAGCTACAAGTGAGACTCCTTCCTTATCTCCCACAATCTTGACACCAATCCCATGGCACATCGAGTTGTTTGTTGGGGAAGGGTAGGCGGTTGGCAAGTTGTTGGAAGTTGTTGGTCAGTGATGGTAGGGCCATATGTGGGCTGGGCTGCCGTGGAAGCATGGGCAATAATGTCAAGTGGATGATGGGGCCTCCGAAGTTGATGGTTTGGCACATCTTGCAGTATTCAAGAGGAGAAAGTACAGTGCTCTACCTAAGGGGAGTCTCTGCTTTACTGTGGGGTGCCTTGTGCTCGTGCTGGTGGAATGGAGAGCTAGGTCTAACCACAAGTAGGCCTGGGTGATGTCCCACACTTGAGGACCCTGTTCATGCGGTAGGGAGGTGTGATGAGTGTAGCGTAGGGTGACAGGTCTAACCATAGGCGAGTGTTACCTCCCTAGGTGTGTCATGCCCTTAGGGTGCCCTAAGCATGAAGTGGGGGCAAAAAAGGGGCCGACCGAGCGAGGTCACCGGATGCGCCTAACTTAAGGACCCCTAGGTGGAGGGATTGTAAGCCATGTGCCGCGACCTGCATACGAATTCTTTTTTTTTTATATTAAGGTTTAGTAGTAGGGAATTGTTAGTCCTCATCCTCAGGGGGGTGGTGAAGGAGATTTAATGGAATGGCTAAAAAATCTCCAACTCTGCATGAAATTCTTAAGGTTCAAGCGAACCTAGAGGGGAGTGGTGGAGAGGAAAGGATGGCTGCAACAAGTGAACCGACTGTCGCTCATGTCTTCAAGAATAGCGAGACAGAAAGAAGGGAGGAGGCTGGCTCGCATCATCAGGCGGATCATCGCGTACCTGTCGATTGCATTAGGATAAAAAAAGAGCGAGGGAAGGCCGCGTTCGACCGGCGTAAGGTCTTGCCTAAGTAGGATTTTTAGGAGCCTAAGATAGTTACAAGTGGTGATGAAGGCGGGATCTAGGTAGGAGGAGAAATCAGCGATAAAGCATGTCATGGTGGCATCTAAGTTGTCAAAGGTAAAGGTGAGGGCCTAGGCTAAACTGGTGGTACAAGGGTTGTATATTACAGGGAAGTCGTAACAGCCATGGGCATTTGCATCAAAGTCTACTCCTATTCGTTGAGGATACGTCATGTAGGTAGGGTTGTTCCTCTTTGAAGGGAAAGTGTTACAGAAGGCCATCCATGAGAATACATTGTCGTCGTAGATGTGCCTTCGCCATAGTGGTTGGCACTCCTATTCGGGCACGGACCGAGGCACTTCAAAAACTTTATTCTTCCAGTATTCTGCATCCTCAGTGCCCCAGAGGGTGGGATTCTTCTCTCTTTCCTTCAGCCTGTTGGCTTAGTCAGCTTTCGATGTCTATCACCTTGTCCACTATTTTAGTGGGAAGAACTTTGCGCAAGGCATTGGGGATGAGGAAGCTGAAGGTGAAGGGCTGCTTCTCCTGTTCTTGTCGTATGAGCTCCGCATGAAAACTGGGAAGCATGTCATTTGGGCATGGCGGGAGGGGTACAGAGGGCTGGGCCATAGGGTTAGCTCTTAATCTTTGTCTGGCTTCTTCCACCAGTTTCCTCCTCTTCTCCCTCAGGGTGGTTTTCCTCTTCGCAGATGCATCTGTAGGCTGCCCTTGCCCTTCAAGATGGGGTGAAGGGGATTGTGGAACCACTTCTTCTTCGAATCTGCCTAGGTTGATGTGCAATTCTATCTCACTCCCTGGGCGCTCTTGTTGTTGCATCCCTTCTACCAACCCCAGGGCATCAATTTCCTGGGGGTTTAGGCCAGCCGATAGCAGATACCTACATTGTTCCCTCGGGCTTAGCCCCACTGTAATGGGTTGGGAGGGCATGTGTAGCCCTGCTCGTAGGGCTTTGTGTGCTATGCTTAGTTTCTTTTTTACTGCCTCCAAGGTTTCCCCTTCCTCCTCATGAGTGGCATCCATCAAGATGTTTAGGAAGATTCGTTGTTGAGTGTGGAAGACCACTTGGGCTGCCTCTGCTCTACCTTCTGCTAGGATTTTCTCTTTCTTCACCAGAGCCAAGCGATGCGCCAAGGTCTTCACTCTTTGCTCATTCTAGCCTGCCCACTCTTCAGCCCTCTTTTTCATTTCTTCTATGCCTTCTCCCTATCTTTGCACCAAGGCTGTGAGCCTCCGCTCTGCTGATCTTCCAACTCTCTGCTCATTTGCTCCTATTCTTCTCTTTCAAGGCTCAGCCTTTCAGTCATTGTTTCCATTTCTCGATGGTGGTGCTCCTCTTCTTGTTTCCTCCCTTCCTCCCCTGCGGTAAACTCCTTCATGCTCGGCTCAATCTGCCCTATTTTTGCTATTAGATCCTCGTGTTGCATGATCAGCAAGTCATATTCTTTTTGCATCTTCTCGAGCTCTTGATTTTCATCTATGAGCTGTTGCCGCCAGCTTTGCTCCTTTTCTTCTTTGGTCTTTAGTTCCCTCTTCAGGTCGAGAATTTCCTTTTGTTGCGTAGCCATTTGCTTTGTTTTTTCGAGCTGAAAGGCCCCTATCGCTTCCCTTTCTGCCTCCAACTCAACCACCGCGATCCTCCTTTCCTCCCTTGCCCTTTCTAATTGCAAGAGCAATTCATCGACGTATTCGTCACGATTTGTGTGTGGCATCATGGTGGTGGGGATTGGGGTGGTCGAGGCTTCCATTTTTTGGCATTTTGGCTATTGCCTGGATTCAGCATCTGTAGTTGGCCTTTTGTGCCCGGTGGTTGTGGCCTCCCTGCTCCTTCCTTGTGCTAGTTTCTTATTGATAAAGTATTGCATCCATGCCACAAAGCTGTCCATGTCGGTGCTGGGCAGGATGCTTGGGGTGGTAGTGGTGGCTTCGCTAGTGGGTACCAAGGGGGCCGGAATGGGATGGAGGGGGGCCTTACCCTTGCCCTCGATGACCATGGATGGCATGGCTTCAAGTACTTGTGCACTTGAGCCGGGTCTATCTTCCCTAGGCGGACTTAAGGTCCCTAGGCCATCGAGTCAGCTTTGTTGCTCTATAGATCGGTGAATTGCTTCGGCCATATCTTCCTCCTCTTGTCTTCTCAACCCTACCTCCTCTTCCATAGCTCTTCTTTCTCTCTCTTCTTCTATTTTCCTTGCTTCCTCGGCCAACCTTTCAACTTCTTCCTTCTCCTTCTTTTTCCACTCCATTGCCTCTCTCAGGGATTCCTTTTTTGCTCTTTCTAGATCTTCTTCTTCTTTTTTCCTGCCCACCTTCTATTTCTTCTTCTAAGTTTCCTTCCCAGCGAACTCCTTTGTTTTTCTTCGTCTGGATTGAGCCTCACGCTCCTCCTTCTCTGTCTTGGTTTCTGTCTGGTCGCTTGATTACTCCTCCTTTTGATGGGTCAGTGACCTGTCTGGGGTCTCATCTGCTCCTTTGCTTCCCTATTGGGCCTCTTTCACAGCCTCCTGGATGATGGCCGTCAATATGCTTCCATACTCGATGAAGGAGGCTTTCGAGGAAGGTTTCTTCCTCTCCGTATTCTTAGATGCGGAGGATTCTCCACTCGCCTATTTGTTGCCTAGCGCTAGTTCTTTGGCCACTTAGTCTATTGTTTTGCGCACATAGCCATTCCAATCCACCTCGTCCAAGGTGCGGGCTGCCACATTCTCCAACATAGGTACACTGATCCAGTGCATGAGGGAATTGTAGCATTGGCTAGAGAAAAGGGCATGTGATGACCAGGAAATCAGTGCAAATAAAGGCACAAAAATGTGCTCACATGGAAACATCCTTTGCAAAATAACACTTTGCTTTTGTACCCCCTTGTCAAAAATCAAATATGAAGCAATGTAAAATGTGTAGTCCAAAAGAGACACACTATAAAATGTTCCTAGGAAAAGGAAAGGTCAAACCCTTTTGTCTCATTCCAAAAAATTGAAAGGTCCTTAGACCTTAGCCAATGTATGCAAATTTGAATTTTATAATTCAAGAAAGGAAAAGGAGGTGGTTGCAGCCGTGGGATTTGGGGAGGTGGGAGGTTGAGGTGGTTACACCCTCTCTCTTCCTTTATCTTCTTCTCTCACGGTTCATTTCTCCCTCTCTCATTTTGGCACAACTCTCATCTTTCTTCTTGTTTCCCTCTCTTGTGCTTCATGCTCATTTCTAATGGAGAGTGAGGAAGAGGAAGAGGGTGAGGATGGAAGAATTGTCCAATTTCTTGTGTGCCTTCCTCTTGTGTGTTTGGAGAGCATGGTTCTTGGTGAGAAGAAGGAGAGTTTTCTTGCAGGTTTTGTGGCCAGCAAATGTATTTGCAGCCTCTCGTGGCCGGTTCGTGGTTCTCTTGGTGCCGTGGCAGGGTGCTCTTCATTTGGTGCACTGGCCGGGAATTGGGGTGGCTATGGAGCTTGCAAGGATAAATGGGCTTCTACCATTGCAAATCTGAAGCCAAAGATGGTCAAATAGAAGAAATGAATACGGAGAGGTTCATAGGCCACCAAGTGACTCGGACCTGCAAATGGAGTGCATCAAAGTCTACTTCAACGAGGCCAACGGTGGGCTATGCCTCACGTGCCCCACGCTGTGCTAATGGACGTGGAGCCTCTGGCACCATGGACAGCGACGTCAGCTTCATCGACTTCCAAGAGGGCAATATGGTGAAGATCGACCCATCAGTGGCAACGAGGATGGATAGCGACTGCGTTTGGGGGCCTTACGGCCAGACCTTCCGCCTTGACAGCTTTGTAGGTGGCGAGGCGGAGGGGGTGCTGGGTCTGTTCCCAGACATTCAGATCCATGCCTTATGCCTCACTAGCGACGCCTCCTTGCCCTCTTCATCCCTATCAAATGAGCAAGCGGCTGTCAGATCTGTACCTTGTGTTCTTCTCTTCTCGAATGTGCGTCAGTTACAGCTCCATCATCTTATCCATCCAAAATCCACACTTTAATCGATAATCTTTTGAACAAATACCTTCTTGATGGTGGTTCATATGCATACTTTCCTAAGCCTTAAGTCATACCTTCTCTTACCAAGCCTATTCTCTAGTATACACAAAGTATTTCCATGAATTTCCTTTTAGCTTTTGTTTTATTCCTAATATTACCTCCCTTCCTTTTCCTTTCTAAAATTAAACTCGGTGGAGTACATCATTGCCATATCTTTCATGAGGATTTGCTTTATTGTGATATCTTTTTCGAGTTTTCTTTCTATGCTTAATGAGTGGTTATCTTTTAGTTCATGCTAAGTGTGATGTCTTTGTGTGCAAATTGTGTGAAAAGCCCTATCTCTTGCGTGATGTATGATTTTATGTGGTATGTTCATGATCTAGGCTTTACGACCTAGTTATGTTTTTCTATTGTGTGTTTTTTTTTCCCCCCCTATCCAATGGCAATTCAAAGATGATTGAAGAAAAGAAATGAAGATTGAAGATGAAGTTTGTCAAAGAGCTGATTGTGGTTCTTCTTCAAATTTGTTCGCGGGGACGCTTCACACTTAAGCATGGGAGGAAATGATGACCAGGAAATCAGTGCAAATAAAGGCACAAAAATGTGCTCACATGGAAACATCCTTTGCAAAATAACACTTTGCTTTTGTACCCCCTTGTCAAAAATCAAATATGAAGCAATGTAAAATGTGTAGTCCAAAAGAGACACACTATAAAATGTTCCTAGGAAAAGGAAAGGTCAAACCCTTTTGTCTCATTCCAAAAAATTGAAAGGTCCTTAGACCTTAGCCAATGTATGCAAATTTGAATTTTATAATTCAAGAAAGGAAAAGGAGGTGGTTGCAGCCGTGGGATTTGGGGAGGTGGGAGGTTGAGGTGGTTACACCCTCTCTCTTCCTTTATCTTCTTCTCTCACGGTTCATTTCTCCCTCTCTCATTTTGGCACAACTCTCATCTTTCTTGTTCTTGTTTCCCTCTCTTGTGCTTCATGCTCATTTCTAATGGAGAGTGAGGAAGAGGAAGAGGGTGAGGATGGAAGAATTGTCCAATTTCTTGTGTGCCTTCCTCTTGTGTGTTTGGAGAGCATGGTTCTTGGTGAGAAGAAGGAGAGTTTTCTTGCAGGTTTTGTGGCCAGCAAATGTATTTGCAGCCTCTCGTGGCCGGTTCGTGGTTCTCTTGGTGCCGTGGCAGGGTGCTCTTCAGCATGCACTAGCTTTGCCTGTATACAAATCTCAGTATCGGGGATGTCTTGTATAAGCTGATGCCATCATTTGTCAAGACTTCTTCCCTACTCATCTTCAGCAGGACATACACATCCCTCTTATGTTTTTTCTCCACCCTAGGTTCCAGCCCGAGTGCTTTCTCCACCAAGGCCTAGGTTAGTGGTACCTGCACTTGTTGGGCATTGTCCCCCCTTCCCACTGTCACCATTTCGCACTCTCGATCGAGTTTGTATGTTCTCAAGAACTCTACACACTTCATGTGGTCAGGTTCATGTGCAAACTTCTCTAGGTACTTGTGGAGGTTGCACTATTCCACTATTCTCCTTGCAGCCTGCTCCTTGGCCACCATCTTCTCAAGGTTGTGAATGCTGCAAAATTTTAGCTGACTATAAGCTTGATTTTCCAGGCTGATGCCGTACTGCACTCTCTCTTCCTCCGTGAAGGGGAGTCGATGGGCACAGTCTTGTTGCGACATCTCTCGTTCCTGTCATGAACCATACTTCCCATTAGTGCTATAATTAATATACATACAAGAATTTGCTGAAAAGAAAGATTTTATGTTTGTTGAATGAAAGCATTAAGATCCAATATAGTTTCTTCCCTTTAGACTTTTTTTTTGGTTCAAAGGTTTTGTGACATTCCTCCTACATCACCCGTTTCTTATGTGTTTATTGCGTTTATTTGATCTTGATTGGTTTTAATTTGATTCACCTTCACCCTATTCACCTTCACCCTACCCTTGTACCCTCTCTCCCTTTCAGATTGAGAAGAATCCTTCCTAGGATCGAAGGTTAGGAGATCCAGGGCATTCAGCGTTCGGGTATAAGGGTTACTTGTGCATGAGCCAAGTATAGAATTCTAGGTTATATTCCAACTGAGCCTTGGGGTTTTGAGCGAAGGGTCGGGTACTTACGTGTGTGATGTAAGTGAGGACATCTGTTAGGAAATTGTTGGAATCGACATAGCTAGCGATGTGGAGCTCTTCCTCGGTCAAGAGACGATCAAGATATGGGTGTCCCTTGATGTGCTTTTCCATGGGTCAGCCACAAAGAGTGATTAACACTCTATATGAGGTGGATGCGACATAGGTTGGGTCATACTCTGATGTCTTGATTGCGCAGCACTGCTCAGCATTGGTCATGATTTGGCATCCTTCGAGTTCCCACTGCAAACGCAGAGTGTACCAGTTTCGTAAAAATGGGGAGTCGATATCAGCTAACGCTTTCAACTCCTCAACTTCTTTGTCAGTGATGGAAGAAGTCACTCGCTTATCGTAAGACGTAATGAGGTGTTGTTTGATGGCTTGTTCTCTTGATATCTCATCGCATAGCAACTCGGCAACAACTGAGTGGGGTGTTTTGACAAATGCGAATTCAAATGTTTCCCAAGAGCAAGGCATCATGCGAACTTCCATCACTAAAGGCTCTTGCAGCAGGTCTAAGTCCAAGCGGTCATAACTTAGAGCTAGTGACATGAACGTGGCATCTAAGTGTCTAAGATAAGCAATAACATCATCCCCTATGTCTTCGGCTAGGTCTGCGGCTAGAGTTAAGAATGATTTCCTCTTGTAAGATGGTTTAAGGCCCGCAGGTGGCTGGGGTTTGATGGGGCTAGTAAGCTCGGTGGTAGTTGCCCATGAAGCAGTGGTTGAGTCTCATGGATAAGCATCGAAGTAGTGGCTGCTACACTCAGATTGGGTTTGGCAAGTCTTATTGGCATTAGCAAGTGTTGAAGGGGGTAACGTTGTTTGGGGTTTGGGCCGATAGTCTTGCTCAACTCTTCGAAGCTCATGTGTGGGTGAGCTGGTAGGAGGCGGGTTCGGGAAACGTTGCGGCTTCTGGTTTCGAGGTTCCACGAGGCTCGGGGTGATTAAGTGCGAGGATGGCATTTGAGTGATGTCGTGGGCCATTTTGGCCTTAGGGATCCATAGCCAGGCATTTCCCTCATAGTAGCCTTGCGTGTGCAAGAGGGCTTTAGGAACCCATCTTGGCTTTGATTTGATTTCTATAACTGTGTCTCAGCCTCCTGGCTTTAGAGTTTCTTGTGTTACGACGTGGGCGTCTACTCCTAGGTGGCGGTAGCAATTGTTTAGGCCTCCATTGAAACTCGGGTTGTTGGGCCTTAGCTTTTGCTATTGTGAGCAGTGGCCCATGAGACTTGGTGGATGGTGGTTGAGCCCTACCCCCTCCATAGACTTGGCTGCGAGTATTTCTACCGGTGGCCTTGCAGACTTTAACGAGGTCGCATAGCCCTTGCTGAAGGTTGCATCAATACGGATGTTGCCTATGGCAAGGTGGATGCACTGCGACTCATAATCGACATTGCAGTGAGTTTGCTTCTTGAAGGTTCGCCCTAGCAGCAACTCTATGCCCCCGTCTTTAGTGTTTGGCAACACGTAAAAGATCATTGGTATAGTCTCAAACTTGATAGCAACAACGGTCCTGCACTTGCCGAGAAATGCATATGAGCGGCCCCCATATGGGTTTAATTGGGCATTAGTGGGTTGTAGTGGTGGTTTACCAAGTCGGGTCCAATGATCATGAGTTAAGACATTGAAGTCTGCTCCCTCATCGATCAAGGCATTGAAAGCGCATGTTTGCTTGGTAGTGACCGTGATGTGGAGGTATACAGGTTCTACAACTTCCTCATCCTCAACACCAATTTCCATGATTATGGTGACTTGTACCGTGACAGGGGGTTCCAACATTGGTGCCTCATGTAGCGGATGCGTGGGAGGGTAGTACTACTTAATGCAATTGCCATTAAAGAAGCCTATGGCCTCGCCATCTAGAGTCTCGAGCTCAACGTTGTGGATTTGGCTGATTACACAAGCTTTTAAAGGCTGAAGACCTCTAAACTTCATTTTCTGCTTGTGTTCTTTAACTGAGTATAGGAGCACTAAGTCGCCCTGTTCAAAGTCGCGCTATTTGACATGCTTGTCAAACCAGCTCTTGCGTCATGCCTTCTTGCATATGAGCGCATGAGTGACTAGAAGACGTGTTTCCGAGAGGCATTCAAGTTCAACCAAGCATTGCATCCATGCCTCCTTCCCTTCCCACCGTTCTTGAAGTGCTATTCTCTGGCTAGGAACGAAGAACTCTACTAGTAGAATTGCCTCAATCCCATAGGTTAACCTAAAGGAAGTCTGGCCGACAGCCATTTTACAAGTTGTACGGTAAGCCCACAAGGCTGCCATTAGCTTGTTATCCCAGTCGCTATGCAAAGCAGAGACTACTTTGGTCAGGACATTTACAAGGATCTTATTTGTGGATTCTGCCTGTCCATTTGCCTGAGGGTAGTATGGGGAGGATTTTTTATGGATGATCAGAAAGGTGGATAGAAGATGCGCTATCACTTCATTGATGAAGTGCATGCCCTAGTCACTGACTAGTTTGATGGGGTAGCCGAATCGTGAGATCACCTGTTCCCATAAGAACTTGGCAGTCGTTCTAGCGTCATTCTTTCGTGTCGCTCTCGCTTCCACCCATTTCATTAAGTAGTCCGTGTGGCCACAATTATATATTTGTCTTGCGAGCACTGTGCTGTAGGATTAATGGGTCCTATGAAGTCGATCCCCCACTTTTCGAAGGGTTGTTGTGCAATGATTGGGGTTAACTCCATTTGATCCTTGTAAATCAGGACCTTTGTCTACTAGCACTCGTCACAATGCTTGACGAATCGTGTTGCATCGTGAAAAAGCGTGGGCCACCACAGCTGAGACTGCAGCACCTTGTGGGCTATCGTGTCTCCGCTAAAGTGTCCTCCAACAATCTTGCTATGTGCCTCTGTGAGCACATCATGCATCTCATGCTCGCATATGCATCTACGCAATAACCCGTCTTGCCCTAACCTATATCATTGGCCTGCTATCAATTGATAGGGTTGGATTTTGAGGATAAGTTGCCTAAGTCGGGCCTTTTCTATTGGTCACTCAGGCAATCTGTGCTCCAGTACTTGGACAATGTCATCTGCCCAGTATGGTGTTAGATCAGCCTTGAATAAATCTCTTTCGTTGGAAAGGTTGAACAAATGGGTGTCTTGCAATTCATCAGTAATGCCTTGTCCAGCGGCCTCGCCCATGGGAATGCATGACATGTGGTCAGCCATGTAGTGTTGTTTTCCCTTCTGTACAACCATGGAGAAGTCGAATTCTAAAAGCAGAAGGAGCCATCGAGCTATTTGTCCTATAGCGCAGGGTTTGTTCACTAGATACAACAAGGCTTGATGGTTCACGAAGAAAGTAAGAGGCGTAGCCAAAAGAAATGCTGAAACTTCTTTACAGCAAATACCATGGCTAAGCCTTCTCTCTCAGTCACATTGAGTCGTTCATTTTGGTCTCAGTGAGTTGTCTGCTAGCAAAGCTCACTGGATAGTCAAGGTTGTGTTCGCCAGGTTGGCACAGTACTGTCCCCATGGCAAATTTTGAAGCATCAATATATACGTGGAAGGTAATGGTCCGATCTGGGGCTCGTAGGATCGGTGCAATAGTCAGAGCCTTTTTCAATTCCTCGTACACTTGTTGACATGCTTCAGTCCATTCGAAGACGATCAATAGCTTGTACAAAGGTCTAGCAATCAATGCATAGTTCAGCACAAACCGTCGATAGTACCCCGTATGGCCTGAGAAGCATTGAACTCCTTTATAGTTGATTAGGGGTGGAAGATCAACAATGACCTTGACTTTTGAGAAGTCAGTGGGGCAATGCTGTCTTTGACACCACATGCTCTAGGATGCATCCATGTTTCACCCAGAACTGGCACTTTAAGGGGAGAGACAATATAGGTGACACCGCTCAAAGATTGCTCGAAGTTTGCCTAAGTGTTCTCACCAAGTCGAGTGAACACACAAGTCATCCACGAAGACCTCCAATTCCTTGTGAAGCATGTATTTAAATATGGTGCACATGAGGCATTGAAAGGTGGCTGGGGCATTAGTCAACCCGAAGGGCATGACCATGTACGCAAAGATGCCCCACTCAATGGCGAAGGCAGTCTTATGCCTGTCGATAGGATGCACTTGCACGTGATTGTATCCAAATAAGTCGTCCAAGAAACTGTAGGCCTCTTTGCCCGCCACTCTTTCGAGAGCATGTGCTCGGTGTACGGTAATGGGTAGTTGTCTCTCTTAGTGGCAGCGTTCACCTTCTTGTAATTGACACACACTCTAATATTTCCGTTCTTCTTCATCACTATGACTATGGGTGACACCCAGCCTGTGTGCTCGATTTCGTAAATGAATCCTGCTCTCATCAGCTTGTCAATCTCCTCTTTGACTGCATGAGAGTATTTTGGATTCATCGGGTATGGTCACTACTTGACCAGCATTGCGTCTAGCGTCATGGGTATGTTATGAGTCATACACTCAAATCCACCCCCTTAAGCTCCTCCAGGGACCAAGCGAACACGTCCATATACTCTCGCAAGAGAGGAACAAGACTTGTCTCCTCTTCCTCAGTCAAGTCATCGGCAATTAAGACCGGTTGGGGTGTCTCTCCCTCCTGTGCTAGGTTCACCTCCTTGACCTTGGCTGGTCCCTTGATGGGTTCACTCGTTTGCCCTTGGCGTTTGGCACCCAACAGGATTACTACCTTGTCACCCTTCTTGAACTTCATAAATTCCTCGGGAGATCCTGCAGCTTTCTTTCTTTTCCGTTTGTGCGTCCCTAGGCTGTTTTTCCCTATCTTCCTTCAACCGTCTATGCCTCAGGTGGATGGGTAGGTCCCCCTTGGTGCGTTGGTCTTGGATGGTCTAGGTATCTCTGGGTCGCTATCTGAGCTCACTTCCGACTCGGAATCAAACTCACCATTTTCACTAGAAGATGTGACTTCTCCTAGTGGTCGCAGCTCAGAGGGTGACTCTGTTCTAAGCACTGGTGTCATACCTAGTTGGGTTAGGCCTACTTATTCAAAATCTATGGCTCTTGTGTGTTCCAACCATGCACGGTCACAATCCATGCGCATGACCCCTCGTTCCATCCTAAAGACACCCTTTTTCTGTGGCCTGGAGTCCACTCGTATCTATTCTATTTCTCGTCCCTCAGTGTCGTATTCCACCATGTCTATCTCACCCTTACTTTCATCACTGAAAGAATGACAATCTTCGTACTCGTCATTGGAATCATCTTTGTATCTGACTGGTCATCATCTCCTAGGTTTTGGCATATCTCTTGTCTCTGGTCAGAGACTAGGGCCCAATTGTACATGAGGTTTAAGTCATGCACCCTGGTCCATTGCCACCTTGGTTCGTCTAGTAGATCTTAGAGTGGCTTGAAGTTTGCTGCTGGATTGCCAGCTAGCGTGCCAGTCAAATACTCCAGAATCTCTTGGAGTTCCTTCTTGTTAATTGGCACTTGGAATGTGACAGGCTTAGGTCTCCCACAAAGGGTTCATGCCATCATGCAGACTGGTATGGAGGGTGTGTCTTTTTGTCCTACCAACTCTCTTGATGGCTTGCTCGTATGCTTCATGATCTGAGAATGGCACGTCGATCGTAGCAAGGACATGCATCCAGTCTCCCTCATCCTTCGGGCATGGGATACACTTGGTCAAGAGCCCATAGGACTTCTTGACCTGAGCGTTACCCTTAAGCATCGCGAAGATGGCATCCAAGTTGACTGGTGAGGTTCTCCACTTGTCCATCTCTACCCTCACAGCTTCTGTTCTATTGCCAATGAAGATTAAGCCGCTACCCCAATCTTCGATGACTCTGGCATTGCGCATCCAGGGTCGGCCTAATAAGATATCATAGTCCACTCCCTTCATGACTATAAAGTCAATTGAGAACTGGATGCCTGCGATCTTCACCGGCCAATTTTTAAGTACCCCGAATGGTTTCACTTTCATACCGTTTGCTAGTGTGGCATTGAACCTGGCGGTCTCCACAGGTGGGTTTTCCCATGTTTGAAGCACTATGTGGCTCAATACACTAACCCCCACTGTGTCTACAATCCCCTTTCTAGTTGTATTGCCTAGGGCTAAGATAGGTAAGACCGCATGCATCTCGATGCCTTCCCAGAAAGCATTAACATGTAAGGACTTAGGCATAGAGTGCAGCGTCAAGCTCGGTATTTGTGTCTTTGTGTCACGGTCGTGTAGGTCTACGGCAGCTTGCTCTCATGATCCTTCAACCCACTGCTTCAAGTCTTGCCATAGGGTGGAATGCTACCTAAGCAGGTCTCCCAAGCTCAGCGTCACAGGGGCGGTCACCAGTGTGGTAAGGAGGTCATTGGATGCTCGCCTTTCTCCTATTTCGGATTGTCCTGGCCAATGGCCATGATTGATTTGCTGGCTTGTAGCATCGAGGCTTTGCCTAAGCAGTACTGCTTGCGGTGCAGTTGCATCTCTTGCTTTCGGTCGAGGGGGTGAGACTGGCATGCTTATGCTGGAAAGATCTTCAATCTCGTCCTCTAGGATGGGCTCAACATCTTTTAGGTGCTCTTGGGCCTCTCTTACCCATTCCTTCACTTTCTCAATAGCCTCTAGTTGGTGCTTCGGATGCGGGTAGTCCCCTACCCTAGCACTTCCCTTTTCGGTTGTCTTAGGGGCTGAGGTTTTTGCCTCCACATCAGTGGCCTTCTTTCCAACAGGCAGAGTAGTGGCAGTCTCAGTTTTCAGTGTGATCTTAGCTTCGGGTTTCTTCTTTCTCCATCTACAGCTCTTATTCCCGATCAAGGCTACATCGAGGTTGCTCGGACCTGGCAACAATATGCCGGCTTGCTTCGTCTATGCTCGGGTCATGACACACAATGGGATAGGTGTGGCCTCCGCATTGAGATTCTCGGTGCCAAACAGCCCCAATGGGATAGATGGCACGTTGACTAAACTTGAGGATGGTTTTCACTTGGGACAATCAATTAAGAGGTGAGTGATTCCGCACTCTAGGCACCTCAGGTCTGCCTTGTCTCTATTTGGTTGCTCCCTTTCAAGACAACGTGATGAGACGTGCCCTAGATGACCGCAAGTCCAACATATGATTGGATCCTGTGTTTGCCCTCCTAGGCCTCTACCTTGGCCTCTTCCTAACACCATCACCTGTACTAGTTGATAGTCCATAAGGACTGTGTTGCCCTCGTCGTCGTGCGAGACATATGGGTATACGTAAGTCTCTTCCTCATTTGGCTCCTCCACGTAGTAGACTGGTGCGTCAATTGGTGGATGAGTCACATAGGGACCAGGTTTATGTCCATTCTAGGAACATCTGATTTAACATCATTAGGCATAGGAAGGGCTAATGGGGCCCCCCTTCCAAAGAATTGTTGGGGTCTGCTCACTAGATATGGTTGGCCATACGGTTGTGAGTACGGGAGTCTTCTTGGTAATCTGCAATGCGCAACATCATGACCAAATCTATCACAATTAGTGCAAGGTTGTGACCTAGGGCCTTGACATTCGCCTGGCAAGTGGTTTCCTCCACAGTATATGCATTGGACGTGTAGGGGCGTTGGTCGTCTCAACATATCCTACAGTTTGGCTATCTCCATTTTTACATCAGTCAAGTCTTGCTATGGAGGATGGAAAGAGAAGTGTAGACTCATGATGGAATGGACACTGTTTGTTACACAAGTGAATTAGGTTCCAAGATTGAGACTTGGACTCATAAACACAATCTTGTGTATGTGGACAATGACATTGACACTTTACTGAAATGAAAAGAGTACTATCATTGCCTTAAGAAAGGAAGCAAGTACAATGCTTTATAGGAAAGTAGGAAACTGCAGTAGGCACTATTGTGCATATGGGATAAGTTAGCCTGTATGTCCTTGACCCTGAGATTCCATACAAAGAGGCTGTTTGAGTGTGATTGCTGATTCTCAACACCCCTCCTCAATCACAACTAGGAAAGGCACAAAGTGTGTAGAGGCTGTAATGAGAACCACCTGCAAAGTGTGGGCATACCACAGACATGGCAAAACACCAGAGGCTGTCACAAAAAAGCTAAGTGTGGGTACCATAAACATGGTGGACATCCAGAGGCTGTAACAGGGGCCTCACAAAGTGTACAAGGACTATAATGCCAAGTTACATAAGGAGTTTACAAAGCTTATGGCAGGAAGCATTAGGGCAAGGAAAATACAAGGCTATTAAAACAGTCTATCAGAATTATGAGAGTACAAGGACTGATGAGTCTTGTCCTTCTGATCCTGGTGGTCTTCATCTTCATCTTCTTCTTCCTTTGCTCCATTTTCTTCTTCTTCTTTGACTGCGACTAGATAGGCCTTTTGGGATCTCTTTCTTGCATGGCAGAACTTCTCGGTGTGTCCAGTCCTTTTGCAGAAGTCACAGAAGAGCTGATCCTTCTTACCTTTGTACCTGTTGCCAACATATAATGCATGCTCATCTCTAGAGGTACTTGGTTCTTCTTTAGTTTTTAGCTTCTTTTCTTCTTCTAATAGTGATGCCTGGATATCAACAAGTTCAGGATTTGGCATGTTGATTAAAGTTGTTGATACGTTATTATATTCAGGAGGCAAGCTCTTAAGTAGAACACCGATACAAACATCTTCATCCATTTTAATGTTGATTCCTGCAAGTTGGGTTAGGAGTCCTTCCATGTAATTAAGATGTGTGGCAAGTGATGTGCTGGACTTCATTTCAAGCCTGAAGAACTCAATCAGGAGACCATACTTTGATGATTTAGATTGTGCACCGAGCAGGGTGTCAAGTCTTTTCCATGTATCCTGTGAGGTCTCACAGTTATCCACATGATGGATATAACTGTCGTCTAGCTCCAATTTGATAATGGCCTGGGCTCTGTCATCATTCTTTTGCCAAGTAGTTGCAAGGTCCGCGTCCCGAGGTTTCTTCTCTTTGCCATTTGTGATGGCCCAGAGACCCTTCTTCATCAGGATGAGCTTGATGCGGGTTTGCCAAGTGTGGAATCCGACTCCTTTGAATCGAGCATTTGGAGAGTCTTTGCCCATGTTAGATTTACGGGAACAGTAGCAAATCAACTTCAGACTTTATTAGATTTGAGCAACAGAAGAATTGATTGAGAGACACAAGTGCTAAAAAGCACTAACTGAGTGTCAATGAATACCAAATCTGCAAAAGTCTTTTTACTCCAAGTAACTCCAAGTAATCTTCCCCTTCTTGATTTGATGCTGATGCCTTCATATCTGAGTGACAGTACTTTAACGAACGTCAGAGAGTATTGCTCAGTGATTAAAATCACTGTTGATAACTTTAGTGAGAGAAACAGTGAAAAATGTCAAGATTTTGAAGCTTTTGGCTATGGTGGAATTAGGGTTTCTGAGACAGGGGCCTGGTTTTTTGCTGATTGCAGGAGCTACAGTGGATCATTTTCAAAACTTTTTATATGCCTAGGAAGCTGATTTCATGGGCTACAAAAGCCCTATCATGATGATCAAAATCATGGTCAGTATGCAGCACGCAGGAGCCGCGAACAGAATCGGCGCAGTCTGGGGCAGTGAGGTCGAATTTGTGCAATGCCAGAGCTGTAGCTTGCCAATGTGGTTGTTTGTTGTGCCAGGATGAAGCGCCTTGAGTAGAGGAACAACTCTCCAGAAGAAATTGTGGGCTGAAATGGCCTGGTTGAAGAGTTATGGAAGCTCCAAGCAAGGTAGGTCCTGTCTGGCTATGGCAGACACAGAGCAGAGATTGGGGATTTTCACAATGCTGAGCTCTAGATGGTCCAATGTCCTGGATTGATGTGATACAGAGAAGCTTTGTGAGTTGGGGAATACTTTTCCAGAAGGAAGCTCCAAGAGATTTGACCTGTGGAGTGAGATATAAACAGTTCAATCTGACAGGGTGCTGCTGGCAATGGCTGCCATGGAAGCTTCAGTGAGAGTAGAGTTGGGAGATGAAGTCATGAGCTGACATTGAGCTAGACTGAGGTTGAAAGGAATCAAGAGAGGCTAGACAAGCAGTGCCATGCCCAACTGGGCTCTGATACCATGTGAGAAATGCGGGATCTAGAGCATGGCATAACCGGAAGCTATGGAGGATGGAAAGAGAAGTGTAGACTCATGATGGAATGGACACTGTTTGTTACACAAGTGAATTAGGTTCCAAGATTGAGACTTGGACTCATAAACACAATCTTGTGTATGTGGACAATGACATTGACACTTTACTGAAATGAAAAGAGTACTATCATTGCCTTAAGAAAGGAAGCAAGTACAATGCTTTATAGGAAAGTAGGAAACTGCAGTAGGCACTATTGTGCATATGGGATAAGTTAGCCTGTATGTACTTGACCCTGAGATTCCATACAAAGAGGCTGTTTGAGTGTGATTGCTGATTCTCAACATATTTCACTATGCCTTGCAGTTCCTTGTGGGCTAGCTTCTGTTCTTCTTCCAAGTCTGTTATGTTGGCTTCT
This sequence comes from Lygodium microphyllum, assembly GCF_053477565.2. Classification (NCBI taxonomy): domain Eukaryota; kingdom Viridiplantae; phylum Streptophyta; class Polypodiopsida; order Schizaeales; family Lygodiaceae; genus Lygodium; species Lygodium microphyllum. The sequence continues at coordinate 155,428,472 of NC_141145.1, forward strand.
GTTGTTCTATCACGGTGCTCATACTGAGCGTGCACATCGTAGCTGCTTACCAACTGCTAAATCTCCTTTGGAAAAACTCCCAAGTTGAGTTCCTTGTTCGGCCTACGGTTTGAGCTTTCCTCTGACACGATCGCATTCTCGTGCTCCACGAAGCTGTCGATCTAGTTGAACAAGTTGGTCAAAATCCACTTCTCTAGTGCCGCTTGCTTGGTCCTACTCTGTGCTTTGGTTGTTCGTCTATGTCTTGGGATCTTCTCCGACTGGTGGGTTCCTTGAGGTGTTTATTTGAGTGAGTTCCTTGACTTATTGCATCCAATCCTCAATTTACCTCTACTCAATATGTGTGTGTTCTTTCCTGTGCACTTGTGCTCAATCAGGCTTTCAGGTGTCCTTAAGTGTCCTTCAAGTGCAAGAATTCAGGGTGAGTGTGGAAAAGAAGTATCTAAGTGGCTTACTCACTCTCTCACTTTGTTTTAGGCCTAATAGGCTTGTTGACATGCGTTTGGCTGTCATGTCCATTTTTAGGGTTTCTCACTACGTTATCTTGCCCGTTTTAGGGTTATTCAAGATCTTTGGCTTAGTTGGCTATCGCTAGGACTTTGGGTCTAGCAATAGCCTACTCGAGCTGCTAGGTGACCGTGCCCTACAAATTTTCCTATTCCCTGCACCAGAATTGAGTTCCGCGCCTCGAGGGTACTCATGAAGATTTACGCGGTTCGAGAATTTGGAAAAATCCTGACTTGGCCCAACTTGTCCAAGTTGCAGGGGCCGAGTGTGTCATTCAAACAGGCCGAGGGCCGAATGGAATTGTAGACCGAGTGGATTCACTCGGACGGGCCGTGGGGCCGAATGGTAACTAGTCCGAATGGGGTTGGCTGAGGGCTGAATAGTAACTAATCCGAATGGGCCGAAGGCCGAGTCAAGTGGGCCGAGGGCTGAATGATGAATTCAACCGGGCTGAACTTGTCTGAGTGGTGCTAGGCCACTTGCAGATACATAAATGCTATAATTAGCTCAGTTAGAATTCAAAAAGGCATGTAAATCTAGCAATAATGATTTCTCCTTGGAACAAGATAGCTTGAGGTGTTGAGTACCACTCATGTGGGGAAGGATACATTTCACTATCTTCCTACATATGCATAAACCTACTCATATATGAGACTACAAATTGAATGTTAGGTCTTATAATGCATACAAAAATCAAGCATCCAATAGTATATTGGTAAAGAAATATATCAAAGTATTTATTAATATCATGAAGGCTCAACTTCAAACTTGTGTTAATAAGAGTGGCAATAGGCTTATAGTCCTCAAGTCCAAATACTATAATAATGCTAGTACCAATGCATAAGCTAAGAAACCAAAAACATACAAGTGAGAAACATATGTCTTTTTGCTATGCCAAGCTTCATATGGAGTGATAGATTGCAATGTCTTTGTGGGACACTTTTTAAGTACATAGGTTGTACATAAAATATACTCAAACCAAAAACTATGTGGTAGAGCTAGACTCCTAATCATGCACTATTCCATCCACACGCAACATCATGCCATATCTTAATCATGCAATATTCTCCCTCTCAGCTACACCATTTTTTTAGTGCATATGACACTATATGTTGGCTTTTTGTCCCATGTTTAGCTAGATATACATTAGATTTCCTAGACATATACTCCCTTCTAGGATAGAGTGCTCACTTTATATCCCAAATTTTTGACCATGCAGAATATACCCACGCATGTCTAGCATAATCATCTATGGGAGCACTCACTCAACCGCCAAGACCCACGGACTACTTATTGCTTCAAGTGTTCCAAGCCAAGAACTAATGGCTACCTCTCACATAACCGATGCACCATCCATATCTACGAGTGTAGTAAGCTTACCTCCATGCCGATCGAGTTACCACCTCTCCCGCGCACACTGGTAGCTTCACGATCCAAGTGCAAGCTTCAAGCAATCTCCATCCTCAAGCTCCACGCTCCAAGCTCCATTGCCGCGAGCAAGACAAGAGAAGAGAAGAGAAGAGAAGAAGAGAGGAGAAGATGGAGAGCTTCTCCTCCCTGGCCCCTCACCCTCACACACTCACTCCCTCTCTTAAGCACAAGCTCAAGCAAGCAAGCAAGAAGAAGAAGAAGAAGAAGAAGAAGAAGAGAGCTACTTTTGGCCACACATAAGAATGAGCTTCTCATTCACTTTTCAATTTTATATACAAAACCCTAAATCCCTTTTGGGCGGTTATCCCCTTATCCCCTTTTTTACATGGCCGGCCGTGGCCTAGGTCCTTTTTCCCATGGTCCTCCTATCTTCCTAGCTTCCTTTCCACCGCCCGTCTACATTTGCGAATTGTACGGGTGAGAGCCCGGTACTCTTAAAATAAATCCTGGTGCACCTTGCGCTTTTTTACAATAGTATAGACTCGCGCTTTTTCTCATGCACCTTTTTCCTTGATTTAGGACTTTTCTGCACTTCTTGTGTTTCTAGATTCTTCTTGGCGCACCTTCGTCTTCCATTTCACTTTTGCCTTGGCCTTGTCTTCTACTTTAGATTTTCTAGCTTTTCCACCTAATTTGTTTGAGGGTTAACATTACCTCCTCCTAGACGAGTGCCAGTCCCATGGCACTCACAGTCGTAGGTAGCAGGCTTTAGCATGCACCGAAGACATGGGTGGCAAGGATGTCTGTGGTTACCTTAGAGAATTTTTGGTGGTGGGTAGATGAAGGTTGTTGGGGCCACATTGTTGGCGTGGGTGGCTGGTGGTAGGGTGGTTGGAGTTGGGGGTAGGGTTGTTCGCTGTTGGGAATTGCGTTGGGCTGGCACAGGTATTGGTTTTTGGGGAGTCTGCACATGACGATTCTTAGCAGGCTTGCAGGATGATAAAGGATAAGAATTTAGAGTTGAGTGTCAATAAAGAGTGAACAACACTTTCATTGGAGTCTTCAATACCTACAATTGAAAATTTCTCATATGTGATCTCTCCCTTGGGGTAGTGCTAGTCTTCTTTATCGTGCACAAGATGTAGTTCAATTAGTTTGGGAGACAGGTCAAACTCTAAGCAAGTTGAGAGTATTGTCCTGCACTTGAGGACCCAAACTGTGTATATATTTTGGTGCAGATATTATGTGAGTGCTCGTGCATACTTAGATATTACGTAGTTAGAAGACCGCGGGCTGGTTCCTCGTAACAACGTGTGGATGAAGCAAAGTTGTCCATGTTGAGAAGAAGTACACATGAAGGTGTATGAGACATCCTTTGCATTGTGACAACACGATGTAGCATAATCAAACACATTGACATAGAACTTTAGGTAGCTAGTAGCTACTAGGCTTGCCATTAGTGTGGTGTTTACCACGATTGATTGCAATGATACTAAGGCGGAGTGCAAAAAGGAATCGTGCAAATGGGTTAGGGTGACAGGTCTAACCATAGGCGAGACAAGCTCCCTAGGTATGTCCTACCCTTGATGTGCCCTGAACAATTGTGGGGGATGTGTAGAGGGCTAGGGGACCAGGGACGGAGCCAGTCGACCAAGGTCACTAAGCGTACCTAATTTAAGGACCTCAAGGTATCATGCTGTGATTGTGAGTGCTTTTTTTCCTTTTCTTTTCTTTTCTTTCATTTTTTCTTTTTCTTTTTTTTTTCTTCTTTCATTTTCTTTTCCACACCTTTAAAAAAATAAAAATAAAAGAATAACATGAGTACAACCATTGCTATACGTTGAGGCCATAGCCTTTCAATTGGATCCGAAAATGTCGAGATTCAAAGGCTGCGAAACTGGAAATTACATCGATGATTGTGTCCCAGCCTCGTTGCTAGAGGAACAGTTGTTGAGATGGGGAGATACACTGGAGATTTTGCCAAACCTCTTTGTAACGTGCGATGTTGGTACAATTGAGGTAGCAGTTGCCATGAGTGCTAGGTGTAGAGTTTGACCCAAAAAGAGAGAGTGGCCACCACTGATCATGCTTTGGACCATGCAATGTAGGTGATCATCAGGGGTGATTTTTGCTTTCGGTGGTGTGGCTTCATCATGGATCTTTGTGAGGTTGGTGGTCTTGCGGTGACTTGGGCATTGAACACTTTCGTACAAAGACCTGTGTCGTCCTGCATCCACTTGACATTTTGTGAGAGTATATGCAAGTCACATGCATCAATTATAATGAGCAGATGCAACACAAAAAGATATTACTTCATCAAAATCCTATGGTGCTGACTACGATGCATATCCTCGGCACTTGTTAAAGACGTGACATGTATTAGTAGTAGGTAAGGGAGGTTTATATAGTTCGGGAGCCTGCCCCTTTAACCACTTAAGGACAAAATGGCATTCGGCAAGTAGCTTATACACATAGGGCCTATTCTATTTGTATGAGGCGTGGTGAATTTGGGTGATTAGACAACTGGGACTGTGCCTTTGGTGGGATCCTGTTAGGCTGGGCGGGGAAGATATCGGCCGGGACCCGAATGGTGTAATCCTTGGCCCTAGCTATTTCAAGAATGCTTTTAAACAATTCATCAAATTCCCGCTTGTCTCTAGCTGCCTTCTCCTCTTTCGAGCACCTAGTGCTCGAGCGTCTGGTAGGGGCCTGCACGGCCAGTGTTGCCACACCCCGGGTGCTCCCTTGAGCCTTCGTCCTCTTAGCTTGGGGATTTTTTGGCCCACGTCCTGGGCAGTGTCTCTTGGGGCCTCTTTTCGGCGCGTACTTCTTTAGAGTAGGCATGTAGCATTTTGGTGGGGGCGCTAGTGCCTTATCCTCCCTTCTACGGAGGAGAGCTTCCTTGCATGCCAACTACATTGTGTGCTCCATGACAGCTATTATGGGGAAATCTGCAAAATGTGAACCAAGGTTAGACTTTGAGGCAGGATAGAATTATTTGCATGAAAGGGATTAAACAATGGATTATCAAGTGCATATGAGGAGGAGTGCAGTGAGGTGAGGCATGAAGTGTTTGTTGTAGAGGGACGGCCCCCGTGATGATATTCGTCCTATTTCGATTGCGGGGCATATTCCAGCTATAGCAGATCTTAGCTTATGCTAAGTTGCGTGAATTGGTTGTCATGGAGTGGAGGAGGGCTCGTCCTCGGAAGGATAGACCAGAAAGGGGAAAGGTGTATAGAAGGGGATGGCACCCCATCTCCGCCATCAAAGATGTTGGTCAGGGCTTCCTATGGCAGTAATGAGGGTTGCATGCCCTCCACCTAGAGGCGAGAATGGTCACACGACTTCTAGACATGTGGTGAGAGGAGGACCTGAGGAGCTCAGCCTGTCAAACCCAACTCTTCTCCTTGTGCTTGACTATCATTGCTTGTGTGTGTTGATATTATCTATACAGGGTCACAAAACTCATTGTTTATTTATGTACATATTTATGAATCCATGTCACTTCATGAGGATAAAAACCAATTGTAGAACTCAGGATTGTATTGGAGTGTGGCACACGCATCCAGTACTTGTGGCAGCTTACTCAATAGCGATAGATATTTTGCAACATTGAGTAGCATGGTACCTTGTCCGAGTCTATTGGCAACATGTAACTCCTCCTCAGTGAGAGCCTTATTAGCCAGAGAGTCCTCTCGGCTAGTTCCAGCTAAGTCCATACCCCAAATGGCAGTAAGCACTCGAAAGAAAGTTGGCGCCACATAGGTTGGGTCTCTTTGAGACTGCCATTTGGCCAATCGCTCCTCTCAGGCTATCATAATTTGGGCTCCTAGTTCGGCCATTGTAACGCAGTTTTCAAACCAACGTTTTTCAAATTGACTTCGACTCTCTGATTGTCACTTTAGTTGCTCTATCTCTAAGAGATTTGGTTGGCAGAGCACATCATTGAATGTCACACTTAAGCATAGTTCATCGGCTTCCTCATCAGAGATGAGTTGCATGCGTTCATGCAGGAGCCTATCATAGTGCTCGTCAAGATGTTCTTGCTCTTCCCATGATAGGGGAAATGGTAAGTATTCCTCAAGTTGCTTCTTGGAGAATGCACCCATGTCCGCAAGGACATAGACATGTGCAAATACTTTGAGTTTATCATCCAACTCAGTTAAGCATTCTGCGACAGTTCTATGTTCAATGAGGGCTTGCTCGGTTGCTATCTCATGCAAGGTTCTAGGAGTTTCCCTAGGCTTTAGCATAGCTGGGGGCTCATGTCTAGATGAGCAAGATTGGTCAACGCTAGGATTGCTTATGATCTCGGGGTTTCCATGTTTCTCCTGAGGCCTTGCTGCTATTGTGTCATGGTTCTCCTTGGATGTGACTGGTATAGTCTTGTCACCCTCTTGTGATAGTGTTGTATCCACTCTTGATTGGTCAATGTGAGTTCTGTTGTCAGTGGATTGAGTGTTGCAAGCAACTGTTGATGGTAATGGTTGCTTTGATTTTTCAGAGCACGTGGATGTGTATGAGGTTTCACCACTGTTAGGAGATATGGCAGTGGGTACATTTGTGGGTGGACTCAATGCTTTATTCCTTAGATCTTCAGCACTCTTGATCTCAATCTTCTTGGGGTCTACAACCGCTCACAACTGCCGTTTTTGTTTTCGTTGTTTTCTCTTCTCTTTCTTAGGCAATCGAAGTGTATCCCTAGAACACTCAGGACCTTGAACTAGGTTAGTTGTTGATGTGCTTAGTTGGGCCTCAGCATTCTCTTTCTCTAGTGTGTCCTCATGGGACATAGCTGCAGCCTGCTGAACAACCCTGCTAGGTTGTGAGGGTACAACTACCTCTCTTTTTGGAGAGTCTAGCTCTTCAGCTAATTCCCCTCTATTTAGCTCCTCGAGCCTAGGCTTTAGGTGCTTTGGAAATGCTAGAGTTGTCAAGGATGTTGGTTGTGACACCTCCTCCACATGTGAATGGCTAAGGACACATTCCGCAAGGGGCATTGTCACAGCCAAGGGTTGTGACTGCTGTGATCCTTGATTGGAAGTAGTAGCAGCTAGTTCAGTGGACTGGCTACTATTGGTGGATTACAGTGTCAAGTCCTTAGGCCGATTCGGAAGTGGTCGTGTCTTTTGTTGCCCTTTGAGCATTCACTTGTGTAGATTGAGCATCAGTTAATCTAGTCACATTAGGTTGCACATGCATATCCTTGGGCTGAGAGCTACAGGTGGTGTCATGTCCCACCTCTTGGACATCTAGAAGCTTAGATGGAGATAGAGGTTGGGATTGAGCAGCTGCACTTGACAACTGCTGTTGTGCTTCCTGTGTCTGTTTAGGAAAAGAGGGTGTAGGAGATCTGGGACTCTTAGGTGGACTTAGCACTAGTTGAAATATTTGCTCGTGGCTGTTAGACGATTGTGCCATTTGCTTTGTTGAGCAATCATCCTTCTTATGAGCAGCATTGTGCTTGTGGTGCTCATGATCCTCTTGGAAAGTCAAAAGCTCCTTGAGCACTAGTGGTCTTTGTGAACGCTCAATGGTTACATCTGACATCTGCTTATTAAGCATGCTAGGCTCTTCTTTTCTAATACTCATGTTTGGTTTCTTGCCCCGAGACCTGGATTTTCTCTTAGATTTCCTCCTGTGCTTCTTTGCTTTTGATGCAATATGGCCTTCAGCTGATAGAGGTGGTTTAGTAGGGGGTTTTGGTACCCAAATCCATCGATTACCTGCATAATACCCTTGAGCCCGTAGCAATGCTTTGGATATCCATCACGGTGACGCTTTGGATATCCATCTCGGTGTTGTGCTAGCTCTCCATTAGTGCCTTTGTCTATAAGGCTTGGGCTTCTTTCGTGGTCTTCTACGATGTTTGTAAGCCCAAAGCCTACCCTTGGCATTGTCTCCTGACCTTCTTGTTTCAAGCCTAGCCTCACTCACTGGTTCTCTCTGTTCAGCATGCGCTTGTAGCAACTCTTTCAACAAGTCCTTGCTCTCATCACTAGGCTTGCTTGGCATGTCGGAATGTTCCTTGTATTTCCCTCGAGGTTTGATGAGGTTACCCTTACTAAAGGTTGTGATTATCCTCACACCCGGTAGCATCAAGTGTACCCTCTGTGCGACATAGTCGGTCTCACACTTGGTTGGCCTTTTGAAGGGTCATCCAAGGAGGGTTTTCTTTCCACAACTAGCACTATTTGGAGGAACATGGAATAGGACAGTCAAGCTTTCAGTTTCAACAGCTACAAAGATTTTGCACTTTCCTATGAGTGTTTGTGGGTGTCCCCCGTAAGGACTAAGAGTTGCATTAGTCGGTGTGAGCTCTGGTTGACCTAGTAGGGTCCATGCTTCATAGGTCAAGATATTAAAATCTGCCCCTTCATCGATGAGAACATCGACAATATGCTCTCTTTTTGCGGTGAGTTTGACCCTAAGATAAGCAGGCGGTTCTATGTCTTCATCTTCCTAGTCTTGGCTTATAAATTTAAGCCTTTTGACAAATGCCCTTGAGTCCCCAACTGCAAGACCAGATGTGGATTAGTGATGTCTTGGATCGTCTCTGCAGTGCTATTTAAGGTGCATCTATCGTCAGGACTATCATATCTAGTCATCCTCGCAGTTGTAGCTTCATGTTGTTGATTTCCACTTTGACTAGATGTAGTCCGAATGCAACACATACATGTTTTTGTAGTGTGGCCTTTTTGCCCTTGTTGGCCAGATTGGCCCATTGAGGTTCTAGGGTCTCTGTTTGTCTTTGTTCAGGTATGGGCTTTTGGTTGCTCCTTTGCAAGTGAGAATCCATGCTTGTGTAGAGCCATTACTACACTAGGATCTAATTTGGAGGACCTGTCACGGCTCGCGTTTTCTCTCCAACCTACTTGGGGGAGGTACGCAGGGGGCAGAGCCCCCTCCTCTGTGGGGGTCCGGAGGTGGCAGTCCCCCCAGCACGTAGGGCCGTTACAGTGAATGCCATGTGCGATTTGAAGGACCGTTTGTAGCCAAGTTTTGAACTATTTGCTCTAGATTTCAGCCCAGTTTTAGATCTATGATGTGGTTTTGGCTCTATATGGTCTCTCGGTCAGTTTTAGGGTCTACAAGTTAAAATTTGAGAAAATCCAAATTTGGCCCAACAGGTCCGAATTGCAAGGGCCGAATGCCCGATTCGGCCCGTTCGAATGGCCGAGGGCCGAATGTAACTGGTTCGAATGTCAAATTCGGCTAGTCCGAGTGTGGGTGTCAAGTGGCCGAGTGGGTCGAGGATCGAGTCAGGTGGGCCGAGTCGGCAGGGCCGAGGGCCGAATATCAAGTTGGTCCGAAAGGTCGATTCGGACGGGCCAAGCAAAGGGTGTCCGAGTCAAGTGGGCCGAGGGCCGAATTTCGACGTGTCCGAGTCGAGTGGTCTAAGTCAAGTTGTTCGAGACAGGTGATTTAAGTGGTAGTGGGCCGAGGGCCGATTCTGGGACTCGGCCGAGAATCATCGTCACTCGGACGGGCCGAGCACGGTGCGACTATGGCCGGCGCAACGATAAATTGCTCGAATCACACGATTCAAGTCACGGCCCATCACACACACCTCCAGATCAAAGCTATGTACATACCTGGAATAGCCAATAAACTCCAAAATGCAAATCGGCAACCAAATCAAACCCTCATGCCCTGTTATGATAGCAGAATCCTTGATGCTTGTTTTTCTCTTTTTCTTTGTTTTTTCCTACCCTGATTCATCCAAATCACAAGAAAAATACCTACACTACTCCAACAATCTTCCCCAAATCCAAAAAACCAAAAACCTACTTGCTAAGGAGATCGAATACCTCTTCAAACTCCCTCGCTTCCTACCTATCTACCTCAAGCACCGGTTCAGGAAAAACCCTTACTTTGATGCTCGATTCGAAGCGCACAAGTGCTCAAGGCTTGAATCCATTGGTCCCAGCAATGGGACCAAAATGTGGGAGCACTCGCTCTCAACCGCCAAGACCCATGGATCGCTTGTTGCTTCAAGCGTTCCAAGTCGAGCACTAATGGCTACCTCTCACATAGTCGACGCGCCATCCATATCTACGGGTGTAGTGAGCTTACCTCCATGCCGATCGAGTTACCTCCTCTCTCACGCACACCGGTAGCTCCACGATCCAAGTGTAAGCTTCCCATCCTCAAGCTCCACGCTCCAAGCTCCATTGCCGCGAGCAAGACAAGAGAAGAGAAGAGAAGAGAAGAAGAGAGGAGAAGATGGAGAGCTTCTCCTCCCCTCACCTCACCCTCACACACTCACTCCCTCACTCACTTACACTCCCTCTCTCAAGCACAAGCTCAAACAAGCAAGAAGAAGAAGAAGAAGAAGAAGAAGAGAGCTACTTTTGGTCACACACAAGAATGAGCTTCTCATTCACTTTTCAACTTTATATACAAAACCCTAAATCCCTTTTGGGCGGTCATCCCCTTATCCCCTTTTTTACATGGCCGACCGTGGTCTAGGCCCTTTTTCCCATTGTCCTCCTATCTTCCTAGCTTCCTTTCCACCGCCTTTCTATATTTACAAATTGCACGGGTGAGAGCTCGGCACTGTTAAAATAAATCATGATGTGCCTTGCACTTTTTTACAATAGTATAGACTTGTGCTTTTTCTCATGCGCCTTTTTCCTTGATTTAGGACTTTTCTGCACTTCTTGTGTTTCCAAATTCTTCTTGGCACACCTTCGTCTTCTGTTTCACTTTTGCCTAAGGGTCTTCTGCTTTAGATTTTTCAGCTTTTCCACCTTGTTCATTTGAGGGTTAACATCATTAATGAAAATGACGAAGTACAAGCAGTTGCCAAAAGATATTATTTGCATTGGACCACAAACATCAATGTGTACAAGATACAATTTGTGAATAGCTCTAATTAAACCATGTTTTGGAATTCAAGCACACTATATTTTATCCAATATTAAATCTACACAAAATGTGTCTTTTAGGTGTCTCAACCGTAATAAACTAGCAAAATTTACACAAACTACATAGAGAAGTAACGTGCTTAGTGGCACCTTGTCAAAGTACTATATATTTGAATCCACAGTAGACATGCAAAAATCCTGTAAAGAAGGGCATAATTGCATTGCACACTAACTCTTTATCATATACAATATCTGCTAATTTTAACTTAGAAGGAGAGGCATATGCAAAACAACCATACTAGCCTCTTTCTTCTTAGCCTCTTTTGTAGAGCTAGTTTAGGATAATCCTTAATGATATGATTTTTTGCCTTGTAATATTTGCAAATTTTTTTTTCTTGTGAACCTTATTAGCCTTCTTTCTTTGAACGTCATTTGCAAATTTCTACTTACTAGTAAAAAATGTAGTTTTTCCTATATCTTTCTGACTAGAAAGATATCAGAAAACCAACTTGTGTTATGTAGCACAATGAAAGGAGACTATAAGGGTTCTTACTCATAGAATTGACTACTGCTAGAGATTTCATACATATGGATGAAATAGCCTATATAGTATTGGTAATAGCACAAATGGAGGTCAAAATGAACCTAAATAAAAAATTTGAAGGTGGCAAGTCCTTATGGACCTCCTTTTAGTATCTTTCAACCTATGAATGCTTATCGAATCTCATCCCAATCTAAGGAAATCAAGAGGATGTGAAATGACTCTACCCAAGAGGTCCAAGCTTGCTATAATACCAATTATTTATTGAGAGGTATCAAAAGGGAAGGTTTACAAGATTAAGTATGCCCTAAAAGTAAATAGACATATATACAAGTCTAGGATAAAACCCTCCTAAAGACTTAAAAAAGTACCTTGGTGGCCCTAAGTGCGTTCATGCATATTACTATTGAAATATGGTAAAAACACTTTTATCTCTATTTCTTTCTTGCTCTCTCGCATCTTTCCAATTTATGATTATGTATTATCATAGTAAGGGTTGGATAACGATTCTAAACTAGCTACAAAAGAGACAAAGAAGGAAGGCTACTATGGTTGTTATAGATGCTTCTCCTTCTAATTCAAAATACACAAATGTGTGGATATGGAATGGGGATTTGGTGCTTAATACAATTATAACCGTTTGCTATATGATTATGTACATATCTATTGAGGATTCAAGTGTGTGATACTTTGATAGTGGTCACCTAATCACATTAGTGAATAGTGTACTTTGTTTACTTCTCTTAAGTTTTCCCCTAAGGATAGTATTTTTCCATGCATTAATAAATCCTCTTATTCTATTAAAGAAGTTGGTAAATTGTGCTAGCTACTACTTACAACATACTTTCACATGTTAAAATGCTTTCTATGTATAAAGATAGAAAATAATTAGTTGTTAATTTTCACACTCCATATTGACTTAATTATTAAATTTGTGGACGATAAATTTATGGTTCATGTTCTCTCATATGGTGATACAATTTTTATTTGGTGATGCAATTGTTGCATCCAGTTCACCATAATGGTTGTATAAGGTCAAAAATTATGAAAAATGTGTTTAAATTATGGCATATCCATTGTAGATTTGTGGGCTTCTTTAAATGCAAAACTTTGGCATGCACATTTTGGTCATTTGCATTTTACGAGTTTACTATGCCTACATAAATTTGACATGGTGTCTTCACTGCTTGATAACCATTTACTAGGTGCTCCGCGCCTAGACTCAGCCCGCGCCAGCTTTCTCCCGGTGCTTTGCGCCGAGATGTGAAGCACAAATGTTTTAATTTGTTCACACATTCTTCCACTTAGTAATGAATCAAATAGTCTTGCAATTTTTAAACTTCATTATAAAATCTAACAATTCAATACAATAACATTGATTATCTCAACCATAATAATTGGAAAACATAACTGAAGTAAAAGTGATTTTTAAATATCACTGAAAGAATTCCAACTATAACAACAGGTAAATGGAAAAGAAAGTATATAATGTTTTCAAAAAGATAGTTGTACTGTCGAAAATCAACTATCGAAAAGAAAGCTTTCTCTTCTTAGATGAATTATCAACCGTGGATCTAGCACGGGGAACATGTGTGGGCGAAGCTGTGACATGCCCCGCCCCAGATTGTGCTACAACATCTAAAAACGAAAAAAAAAAGACTTTATAAATAACAACATTAAATTTATAAAGCAAAACATTAATGAAATTGGTGAGTAAGTATTATCTGGGGACGTGATATGATTGGCTCTAACATTAGTAGAGCAGTCGACGGAATTTGGATGAAACTGATGCAAAGTTACAAAACATGATAAATCTTGAAACTCCCATTTACTCCAGTCATTCGGTATGTGTCTAATATGGGACCAAGATATGAAGCACTCAACATCTTTTTGTCTAACATAGTAGCATTGGATCCATCCAAAGTATAAAATTTCTACATATAAAGGAGTGTTTCCATTAGTAAATCCATCATTGGGTAATCTTTCGATTACCCTAGCCAAAGTTCTATGGATAATATCATCCGTAGCAATAGTTCGCAATGCTTCTTGAAGTCTCATTTGATATGGAGAGGCACGATAATATTCAAATATTGTTTGGGCCATCTATCAATAAAATTTAGAAAACATAAAAATTAGTAATATTGATCAATTTCTTTAAAAAGGGAAAAAAATGGCTTTACAATATTGAAATTAGAAGACCAATTTAGAAGAGAAAAAGAGTTTGTAATGCATATTGTATAAAAGAACTTTATACATGATAATTTCTCAAAACTTACTTTTGTATAAATGCAAACAAAATTTCATAGAAAATAAGTCAAACATGGTTCTATTCAAGGAATATAATATTTCAAAAGAGCATGAGAGATTAAAACATTTCATTTTTTGTTAAAGGAAAAAGGTTGAACTTACTTTTCTTTGAAAATTTCTTTGAAAACCTTAATACTTAAAAAGAACAGGAGACAATAAAATAGTTCATTTCCTGAAAATATATGACTAAAAAAGAATAAATAAACTTTGATGATATTGCACCAAAAATTTTATGCAAATATAATATGATAGAAAGTTCAAATAACTTTTTATGGTAGAAATAATTAAAACACAATGTTCTCATATAGTAAAACAAACATACGTCTAACTCCACATAAAATCATGAATATCTATCCATACATGAGAGATATGATTAAAACATTAAAGTATTAAATCAGAGAAAATAAGTCAAACTTGATTTTCATCGATGAAGAACTCACTACTGAAAAAGAGAATAAGAAAGTACAACACTACATTTTATAGATATGTGAATAAAGAAGAAAAAAGGCTTTGATTGTATTGAAATAAAAACATTATGCAAATATAATATGAGAGAACAAGCATTACACTTTTGAAAAAATAGAGGTTACAATACTTTCTGTAAAACTTCATTATATACAATATTGATGGTACCATTTACCATGTCCTCTTTCTCATTAATCAAGACTTTCAATCTGTCCGGAGACTTTACTCTTGAGAAAGCAATATAGAGTTGACCATGAGTAAAGACTGGGGTTTTTAGATATATCCCCAAACATGATAACGTTTGGCCTTGAGATTTGTTGATTGTCATTACAAATGCCAAACGGACTGGGAATTGCAAGCGTTTCATTGAGAAAGGAAGTTCCAGTGTAGTTGGGATGAAAGTTATCCTCGGGATAAAAACTCTGTCACCCATATTGGTCCCCGTAATTATCTCTGCAGCAATGACCTTGTTATTGAAAGCCTTGCATACCAACCTAGTACATTGCATAAACCTTTAGAAGGATTCAAGTTCCTGCGCAATATTATTGGAGCATTTACTTTGAGCAACAAGATATGAGGAGGAATACCTCCACCGAGGTCAAGGGAATTTAGATATTCCACAAAACAGAGAAATGAGTTCTCCTCGGTTCTATCCATAGAATCAACACTGTAGTATTGTTTAACCTCTCCCGGGATCAGCTGCAATGCATGATTGTTTATCATTTCCACATTATTGTTTCAAGGTGCAAGAATGGCACGTCCACTAAAGAACGTTTTGTAATCAATTACACAATTCATTTCACAATAGACAAAATTGATCAAGTCTTGCATAGATCCTCCCTTTAACAACAATGCAGGTGGAATTTGCAATATATTATTAGTATGTGTCAAATCTTTTCCATCTCCAATGTCTTGCAACCATGCAACAAACTGATCCTGATCTGATGCGACCTACATATTCTGTGTAAGTTTCAAAACATTGAAATATTGCCACAAATTGGAACAACATATAGCAGCACCGACAATATCCTTACGGGTACCCTTTGGTACAACAGGCAATATTTGCCTAAAATCTCCACCTAGTAGAATAACTTTACCACCAAATGGCATATCACACTGCATTATATCCTTTAAAGTTCTGTCCAGTGCCTCAAAGGTATTATGATGCAACATAGGAGCTTCATCCCACAAAATAAGAATTGCCTCTTTTAACAGTGTTGCAAGGTGACTTTGAACAGGTATATTGCATGTAGAATTATTATCTGCCTGCAATGGAATTTTGAACTTTGAATGGACAGTACGACCATGTGGCAAAAGCAATGTAGCAATACCAGAGGATGTTGTAGCTATTGCAATGCGACCTTGACTACGAAGCTTTGCAAGCAAACATTTGTATAGGAATGTTTTTCCAGAACCGCCTGGGCCATCTAAGAAAAATGGTTTACCCAAACCACTATCAATAGCATTCATTATTGCCATAAAACAGTTTCTTTGTCCATCATTCAACAAAGCTTGCATTGTTAAGAAGGTATTCTCTTGTTCTACCTTATCATATAGTTGTTCATCAAGGATCAAAGGATTTGTGTACTCTTGCATTGTCACCTCAGGCAATCCATGATACTCTACCAAATTGCGTCCATGTTGATCTAAAAGTTTTTGAATATGCATCAATGCATGATTATTGGCCTCATCTTGCATATCAACATTTTGCCTATTTTGCAAGGAGAGTCGATGTTTTATATCCTCTGTCAGTGGACCTAAGAACTCTTCCCATAGAGCCCCAGGTCGGGCAGGCAAACAAAATACCAAGATGGATGCAAACAAATTTCTTAATTGAGCACCGGTTTGCATCAATGCAGCTTCATGCAAACACATTTGCCATTCATCATCTGTTTCCAACATTCCTTTTGCAATGCAAGCCTCCTTAAAAGTTGAATATACCACATTATCAACCGTACGTAATGCCTCAAAGGATGTGCACCCCTTGCATACAGTGAGTAGTAGCCGCAAATAGTATTTTTCTCCACACGTAGGTGAAACAAAGTATATTCGACCACATGTGTTTCCCTGCTTTCTCTTTGTCCACATTTTTTTGCGTGCATTCCAAACCCAAAACATTGGAAAGTCTTGATAGAGAACTGTGTTAGCATCAGGGTGCAAACGATTGCATGTAAACCATTCTGTGAGAGTTGTTTTTTGAGCATTTTCATTTTGCACCACATCACAAATGTTATCAGAGTCACGAAAGGAAACAATATTCTCTCCAAGTAAATGTATTTGCAATCGTTGAATATCGGGTTTCTCATCATGAAGTTTGAATTCAAATATTCGCCAACATGCTTCAGAAGCTGAAATATATCGTGCATCTAAGTACCTCTCAATCTCATCAATATTTTGTGCATCAATATTTTCTGTGTCAATATCATTGGATCCGGAACCACACGTACTTGTAAACCGAATGGTTGCTCTATCATGGCCCTTATATACATATTTATATAAATATTTGACAGCTGCAATTGTCGAGCAAACCTCAACATTTATGTGAGCACTATACTTGGAACTCAAATAAGGATTGTAAGGCACTATCCATCGGTTATCCATGAGGTTACCATTAGCATTATGAGTCCTAAGGATAACCAGATTTATCAACTGTAGTTGTATGTATAAACTTTTTTGGATAATCCTTTATACAATTTCCGTCCACCATGCAAGCACTTTTTGGATTGAACTCACCACATGGACCATGTATGTTACATTTAGTAATAATTCGATAGAAATCCGAAAACATTTCCTTATCAGGTAGCTCAGTGCATACCAGTCTAAGCGTGGTTCTAATATCAAGAGCATATGTGAATGAGGCAAGCCTCTCTTTTGGAATTCTATGACGGACACATATCCAGCAACTTTACCAAACAACTCCTTTTTCACTATCGACTGCATCATGTCCTTATGTTTCAAATGAAAAACTCTAGCAGTTAAATCTGGTCGATCATGTGCAGTTTGACCAGGCGACAAAGCATTTGTAATTTCAGACCACTTAGGATTGCATGTCATGGTGATGAATAAATCAGATTTACCTTTGCTACGCATAATTGCCATAGCATCTTGATATAATTGGTACATGAATCTTGGTCCACCTGTAAAGCTAGATGGCAATACTATTCTCCTGCCCACACCAATCCCAGCAATATTAGTATCAACTGCATCTGAACCATTGACCATATCAGTCAATCCCCTATGCATTTCAACTCGCAATGTTGCTTGATTACGATGACACCAAGCCAATCTACATGGTTCAATGCTACAATAAGCATCAACAATGTATTGTTGTAGCAAGTGACCACCATGCAAAAGACATGCATTAGTATCATCTCGAATTTGAAGTCGAAAAGCGTAATATTGCATTTGAGTGACACAATCTTTATTTGCAAGATTATTGGCATTAATATGAACATCCATAAATGCATATGGAACTTTAGTATGCCATCCATCCTCTCCATTTGGAAAAAGAAGAACATATAACAGTGGCATATATGCCTTGTATAAGTTAGAAATATAAATCAAATGGCCTTGTCGTGTGCGAACTTGAATGCTACAATGATCAAGTGTATCATCATCACCTTGTCCAGGCATGATCGCAGCAACCTCACTTGCAGTGGGAACTGAATATCGTCTAGAGGTGGATCGATTTTGAAAAATGGACATTCTTATTTCTGCTGATGGATTGTGTTGCAAGCTTGCACCAACTACTATAAAGGCCTGTGCGTAAGCATTTTGATCATGCATCATTTGTTGAAGCTCTTGTAGTAAGTCTGGCAAAAGCCCAGGTAAAACCCCCATGCAATTCAATAACTCATGATCAGTGTCATAAATATAAAGTTGTGCAAACTTTGGTATTTGTTGTCCATCCTCACTTGGCAATAGGGAACCCATCTGGTGATATATTGATCCATGAACTCGAAAAGTATAACCATTTCCATTTTGAGGCAAAAGCTCATCAATTTTTGCACCCATTGAAACAAAAGCCAATGCGCTATTATAAGCACATATATATTTTTTGAACTCTCTGCTTTGTGGATGTGTGCCATCAAGCAAATTACATAGAGGCTGTGGCGGCTATTGTAGAGGTGGCAAAATTACTTTCCCTTCTCTATAGCAATGCTTTCCAATCGAAGTTGTACGCATTGTTTTAGTTTCATGTTGCCACAACTTAGCCATGCAATGGTGACAAACCTTGCAAAGGGTACCAATTGCATGCAAATTTGGTTTTTGGAAGAGCAAAATTGTTACTGATGGATGAATATCCAAATTAGGTGGCATGTCATGGAGAATTGAACAAAATCCTCCATTTTGAGGTAGAAATATAGGAGCTTGAATACCGTACTGGTCATGTACCGTCTCAATACTTGCAC
The DNA here is from genome assembly GCF_053477565.2 of Lygodium microphyllum. Taxonomy (NCBI): domain Eukaryota; kingdom Viridiplantae; phylum Streptophyta; class Polypodiopsida; order Schizaeales; family Lygodiaceae; genus Lygodium; species Lygodium microphyllum. The sequence goes on from NC_141145.1 coordinate 155,446,948, forward strand.
CTGCATTATGGATAGCTTCATTCTCTTCTTGAATAAGGCGAGGCAATTGAACATCTAAGGACAGTAATGGTGCACCAGGCATTTGAGCACTTATATCAATTGTATTTGTTGTAGTGCGATGCAATTGTTGTAATTGCATTCTTGCTCTTGCCCTGTGTCTACATTCAACTCTAGTAGCATCAAGCATTTGCCTACAATTTCTTAATCCACCATGTGGATTATTTGTGTTTCCATTTCTTTGTCGACTTGTGCTGCGTACCCCCACTCCGAAGGGTAGCAATTCATGGTTATCCAACATCTCAACATCTATATTGTGGATAGTTGCATTGTCTCCTTGACGAATAGGAGGTTGTTGTAATTCTATTGTAACTATTGCCATGTGCATACGTTCAGCTCTCGTAACATTAAGCATTTGCCTACGCACACTCAAGCCACCATTAGGATTGTATTGTCGAGTTGTGGTAGACATCTGAACCTCAAAGGATACCAAATCATGAGCAGCAGAGCAAGATGCAGCGCGAAATTGATTGGTTTGATATAGCTGATTTGGGATTTGAACATCCATATAGTTTCCATTTGCATGATGTTGTTCATACATATCTCTTGCATAGTCACGAACATGTAATTCAGTCCTAACTCTTGCAACATGCCTACGTTTATGTCTAGTAAATTTGAGCATTTCCCTACGTGCATGTAATACACGATCTCTAGGCACAGAATGTGTTGGAAGTACCATTGTCGAGAAAAACCTGAGATAAAAAGAAAAAGGTACTTTGATATTAGTAATTGCAAACTTTTATGACCTAGGCGTACTAAAATTTCTTCCTATCTCTTAGGAAAGACTTTAGCAAAGATATACCTCAAGATAAATTTGTTCTAAACACTATTTCAATATAAAATTTGAAGATTATAACATCACATAAGCAACAATATAATCTTACATGTGCAAGAATATAAATTGAAAGAGCATATTATGCCATTATCATGGGGCATACAAAAGTCCAAATCACATGAAAATTCTCAAACCCAACAATGGAATGACATATCTATTGAAGGATCCGACAAAAAGTTATTGAAATCCTTAGATATGCTAAGAGAACTATGCATTGGATGATGAATTCATGCGACAATTCAATAGGTTCAACATTGCAGAGAACCTATTGAGGCAAACTTTTAGATATGTGACATGCACATCGAGGCAAATGCTCTCTGGTGCAAGCACGCTTGCATTCTTTTGAGCCAGTAATTCACACACTCCATCCTCTATACGATTATTGCTCTTAGCAAGGTCTCCCAACTTTTCTACATGGTCTTCCAAAGCACACCTTGGCCAGTGCTTGCGAACCAACTCATAGATTTCTCCTATATAGCCCTTTATTTCATCTATCTCGTCTTGCAACATTATCCCATCAGCCAAGCCTCCTTCATATTTTTCTGCCAGGATTTTTTCGATCCTTTGAAGGCGATCACCAAAGTTTTGACAGAAGGAGTTCGAAGCTCTTTGACATTTGTTTAAACTCTTGATTTGCTTCTCAATTGCATCCAACCGATGCAGGAGCTTTAGGGATACAACGGAAGTGTTGTGTCCTTTGACATGTTTGAGAGCACGCTGTACTGACTTCTTCCTAGCCATGTCTTTAGCTTTACGCACATTCATTCGTCCATTGGGAGTACACAAAACAATGTCTGGTACATGGACATTGTTTCTTGCATCAGATGTTTCAGCATGCTCCATACTACCATGGTTACATAAAGTATTAAGAGATCACAGAGAGAGAGAGAGAGAGAGAGAGAGAGAGAGAGAGAGAGAGAGAGAGAGAGAGAGAGAGAGGGAGAACATATTTAAAAAGTAATTGAATACTTTCATGACCTAGGTGCACCAAAGTATTACAATATTTATGCATACATGAGAGAGACACAATGAGACTGTCGAGAAAATATTTGACACATCTTTTTCTCCACATCAAAGCATGAATATCCATACACACATGAGGGACATCATAAAAGCATTAAACTATTAAAGTATTCAAGCATTAATTAAAACTTAAATGAAAAAAATATTAATTAAAATATTATTAGCACATATATACATATGAATACATACTATTAACACAAACATAATAATATTATCACACATTTATACTAAAACACATACACACATTAATTAATCAAACACTTAAAATACGTAATACACCTTAACAATGTAATGACACACATAACACATTAATTAATAACATGCATAAACACATTAAAAAATAATATTAACACACTTTCATATCAAAAGACATGGCATGCATACATTAATAGTAACACACTTTCATATCAAAAGACATGACATGCATACATTAATAACACGCATAATACACATTATTTAATAACACAGATTCATTTTTAAATGCATAATACACATTAATTATTAGCACATATATACATATGAATACATACTATTAACACAAATATAATAACGTTATCACACATTTATACTAAAACACATAACACACATTAATTAATAACACGCATAAACACATTAAGAAATAATATTAACACACTTTCATATCAAAAGACATGACATGCATACATTAATAACATGCACAATACACATTATTCAATAACACACATTCATTTTTAAATACATAATACACATTAATTATTAGCACATATGTACATATGAATACATACTATTAACACAAACATAATAACGTTATCACACATTTATACTAAAACACATAACACACATTAATTAATAACACACTTAAAACACGTAATACACCTTAACAATGTAATGACACACATAACACATCAATTAATAACATGCATAAACACATCAAGAAATAATATTAACACACTTTCATATCAAAAGACATGACATGCATGCATTTAAAAAACATGTAATACACCTTAACAATGTAGTGACATACATAACACATTAATTAATAACACGCATAAACACATTAAGAAATAATATTAACACACATTCATATCAAAAGACATGACATGCATACATTAAAAAAATAAACATGCAATAAATTAAAATATTTAAATTTTAACTTTTATAACTTTGAGAGAGAGAGAGAGAGAGAGAGAGAGAGAGAGAGAGAGATGCACCTGAGAAGTATTGACGATGACGAAAGAGTAGAGTTGATGACGAAAGCAAAAGTACAAAAACTGCATGGAAAAATGAAAATGATGTTAGAGAGTAATGTCAAATATATTTAAGTGCATCATAAACATTGGCAATGTAATAATGCACATTAATTATTAACATGCCTACACACATCCCCCTCTCTCATTCTTCACAATAGCATGCAGACAACACACACGCGTGCACTTGCACACACACACACACACACACACACACACACACACACACACACACACACACACACACACACACATGATATCCTTGCATTAATAACTCCCGTGCTATCGACTATAGAACCACCGTTTCATATACCCCCATACATTAATAACTCCCATGCTATAACTCCCGTACATTAATAACTGATGCAATAACTCCCATGCTATAACTCCCGTACATTAATAACTGATGCAATAACTCCCATGCTATGACTCCCATACATTAATAACTGAAACGGTGTGCATGTATGGGAGTTATAGCATTAGTTGAAGAAAATTTTATATGCTAATGCTATATCATTAGAAGAAGAAAATTTTGGTACTCTCCTAAAATGCTAATCCTTGCCCTTAAGAAACTCAAACCAAGGTCTAAGGCTACTCTCCCAAGATGCTAACCCTTGCCCATAAATAAACTTTACTTTCCTCACTTCTTTCCCATGCATTATAGTTTTCTTTTCCCTTTTTTCTTAGTAAGGAATTTAAGACCACTTCATGGTAGCTTATTACATGAAGGTATCACAAAGAAGCATTGAGAAAGGAACAAATCTACCAACCTCCTATATGTTTTGCCTCTTATGTAAATATATTCCTTGAATTTGATTGTTAGTTATGAAAGATGCATTTGCCGCCACCCTTTGCACCGCACGAAGCTGCCTGAGAGAGAGAGAGAGAGAGAGAGAGAGAGAGAGAGAGAGAGAGAGAGAGAGAGAGAGAGAGAGAGAGAGAGAGAGAGAGAGAGAGAGAGAGAGAGAGAGAGAGAGAGAGAGAGAGAGAGAGAGAGAGCACCATGTGGCGAGTAGCAATGTGCTTCGGGGGAAGCCCTAGAGTAGACATGTATTCCCCCTAGACCTTCTGTTAATAATAATAATAATATATGAGACACACACACACCATATAAATACTTATACCCCCTTTTTACAGTTATATGCAATCTTATATCTCTGAATTCACTTTGTCTTCCCCATCTTTCTCCTTCTCTAGAGTTTCTCACAACTCTCCTAATCTCTATCCCCTTATCTCTCTTTAAAGCATTTATTTTTAGTTCTTTAGCCCATTTGTGTTTTATAAATACAAATGTACATTTAATTAATGTTTGTGGATGTGCTTATGGATTTGGATCCATGCAAGTTCCTAATCCATGAGAAAATCCACAAAGACAATCTATTGTTTCAAATAGTTGGAACATGTTTCAAGAGAGTTCATTACTAAGTAAAGTTTAGTCCAAATCCACAAATTCAAGCCCACCCTTACAATAACCATTTTACATGGAAGTGCATGCCAACTCAGTCAATTTGTGAAGCTTGATGACAATATCTATTTTACTCATGACCATTAACCACGTGACTAAGTTAATAAACAAACTTATTAACTAATTAACTAAGAGAGATATATATAAATAAATGAAGTATAAAAAATAGAACAAATAATTATTTTAAGTCATAAATAAATAAGTAATTCACTAAATATGATATAATTATATAACTTAATTAACATAATTAATTAACATCTCTCTCGATCGCTGCGCCAAGTACTTATGTACTTGGCGCAGCAATCGAGAGAGAGAGAGAGAGAGAGAGAGAGCCTCGATTGCCTCATCGAGAGAGAGAGAGCCTATCAGTGCCCGCCACTGGAACATGAAGCGTCGCCCTACGTCGGTGGGGCATGGCCAGGCATCTTCGCCCTGCATCGAGTCGTCTCTCAATACGGCCGCGGTGATGCCTGCCGTCGGTGGCCTCGCCAGCATCTCGATTGGAAGCGCATTTTCATTTGTAGGATTGGGCTTGGCAATGCACGGCAGCAGTTTTGTTGATCATGAGGATTCATTACAGCCTATAGCATTGTGCTGCGGTGCCTCAATGGAGATTGACAATTCGACTGCTCAGACATGAGATGATCACAATCTATATGTTTATACCCATGGGATTACACACACATGCATGCATGCCGGCACACACACACACACACACACACACATAGAGTACTACGGACCTCCTGATTTAGAGAGAGAGAGAGAGAGTAATACGGACCTCCTGATTTAGTTTGGTATGCTCTCCATACTTAGGCATGCTCTTGATAGTAAGGACGGATCTCCTTATATAGAGGAGGCTCGAGGCCGCAAGTGGGAGCAGGTTGAGGCGCAGGTCGAGGAGGTTTCCAGGTACATAATCGAGGCCGCAGGTGGAAGCAGGTCGAGGCGCAGGTTGAGCAGCTCAAGGAGGCATAGGTCGAAGTGCTAACGTGGAGGCGGGCAGGTCGAGGAGGGCAGGTGCTGTCGTGGCACCCGCCCCCGCTATCTTCGTGGGGAGGCTGGGGGCTGCCACGTGGTAGCAGCCCTTAGCCTCCCGTTAATATATAGTAAAGATAGCATTTGTGCATTACCAACTCACAAATGGTTGGATTGTGAACATCAAAATTACATTTTTGAATATCAATTTGCACAAGGAAGTATATGTATTTCAATCCTTTGATTTTGTTCAAAAAGGATATAAAAGCAAAGTGTTGAGATTAAAGAAAGCATTGTATGGTTTATGTGGGAGCTTTCACTCAACCGCCAAGACCCTCGGACCGCTTATTCTTTCAAGCATTTCAAGCGAGCTCTAATGGCTATCTCTCACCTAGCCAACGCGCTGTCGATCCTACGAATGGTGAGCTTACCTTGATGCTCGATCGAGTACCCTCCTCTCCCGTGCACTCCGGTAGCTCCATGATCCTAGATGCTAGCGCAAGCATCCTCAAGCCTCCTCCATCTCCAAGCTCCATCCTCCATAGCCGCGCATGCAAGAGAAGAGAAGGGAAGAGAAGAGAAGAAGAGGAGAGGAGATGGTGAAGAGCTTCACCCTCTTGATCCCTCACCCTCACACACACTCACTCTCTCACACTCTCACACTCCCTCTCTCAAGTGCACACACACAAGCAAGAAGGAGAGAAGAAGAGAAGAGGAAGAGGACTCCTTTTGCCACACACCCAAGAATGAGCTTCTCATTCATTTTTTCAACTTTATATACAAAACCCTAAATCCCTTCCGGGCGGTCATCCCCTTTTCCTCTTTTACATGGCCGGCCGTAGCCTAGGCCCTCTTTCCCATTTCCCACCATTCTAATTTACCCTATTCCCACTAATGCATACACTTTGCACAGGAGCGAGCCTGGCACTCTTTTACACAGATTTGGGGCGCTCCCATATTTTAATGGTGCGCCTTTTCCCCTTTTATTGCCATGGCCCCACACCGAAGCCTTTTGAGGGTCGTGTCCGAATATTTGAATTTTTCAGGGATTGGTTGCCAGTCAAGGCGCCTTTTTTGCTCTTTTTCCTTCTTCCCAGTTTCCATTCCTCTGTGCTACGGTAACGTGGTCGGAAACATGGTAACATTACGTCGTCGGAAACATGGTAACATTACCCCCCTCCTAGCCAAGTGCCAGTCCCATGGCACTGCGGTGGGACAAGGGGCGAGTTAGATCGGCTGGTCGGCGGAACAGGTAGGTGGGTGGTTAGGATGACTCGGAGCGAGTCCGGCGTATGGTAAGCTCCATGGAGACATTCGCCATCCGTCACGCTGTTGTAGCCGATCGTCTTGTGAGTCGGAGAAGCGCTTGAAGCAATGCAATGATGGTGTGGGGGAATTTATTCTGGTAAACACCCCTTGAACTCGGTTTGGCTTGATCCCCATGGCTATGATTGAAGATATGTGCCTTGGATCTAAAAGTTCTCGGGCCGGTGGAATCAATAAGCTATCCATGGATCTTGAGGGTAGGCCATGGATCGTTGGACGATGCATATCCAAGATCTACGCCAATGGCGGACTTTGAGCTGGTTTGATCATAGTGGCCATCAACACCAGGCAGGTGGCTGGAGGCCGGCGCACTTTGGGTCTATAAGGGGTGCCAGGGTGACAGTCTTCCACGGGAAGACTGCCTTTGAGAGTCGATAAAACCTGCAAAAAGGATTGTGCCCTCCCTAAGGGGTGTGCTGCTTGTCGTGTAGGGTGTTGTGCTCGTGGCGGTGAAACTGGGAGATGGGTCTAACCTTGGGCAAGCCCTTGGTAACGTCCCACACTTGAGGACCCAGCTTGTGCTTCGTTGGTGGTGCGGTGCGAGCCTTAGGGTGACAGGTTTGAAAGTCCTGCCCTTGATGTGCCCTAGGCGTGAAGTGGGGGAGGGGGCTAGGGAGATCCCTAGGTGCTTTTTTTTTTTTTTTGGAATGAGACATAGACCCAAGTATCTTAGTCGGAATGAGGAGGGAAGGTGGGCGGAGAGACTTGCTCAAAAATTGGCGACTCTACATGTAATTCTTTAGATTCATGCGGACATGTAGGGAGGTAGTGGAGAGAAAGGGGTGGTTGCATCTAGTAAACTAGTTGTCGTTCATGTCCTCTAGGAGGGCTAGGCAAAAGGAAGGGAGGAGAGTAGCCCTCATCATGAGACGAGCCATGGCACAATTATCTATAGCATTAGGGTCGAAGAATAGGGGAGGCATGACACGCTCTTGTGGAGTCGAGTCCTGCTTAAGGAGTAGCCTAAGTAGCCTAAGATAGTTACAGGTGGTTATGAAGGCGGGGTCAGGGCATGAGGAAAAATCCGCAAGGAAGCGCATCATGGATTTGTCTAGGCTTTCTGCGGTAAAAAGAAGAGCGTTGTCGAAGGATGCTACAATGGAGTTATAAATGACGGGGAAGTCATAGCGCCCGTGGAGGTTGGCATCAAAATCTACGCCTACCCTTCGAGGGTACGCCATATAAGTAGGGTCATTCCACTCGAATGGCAGGGTATTACAAAAAGCCATCCAGGCGAGCATACTTATGTCGCATACTCGCCTCCTCCACAGGGGTTGGTCCCTATAGTTTTGTACAGTGTAGGGGATTTCAAAAACTTTATCGTGCCAGTAGTCGCCCGATTCGGTGCCCCAAGAAGTTGGGGTCTTTTCCCGCTCTTCCAGCCATCTTTTCCCCAGCCGGCCACCGACCACGATCACCTCGTCCATCACTTTGAGGGGCAAGACCCTCCGCAGACTGTTGGGTAGGAGGAAACTGAAGGAGAATGGCTCCTTGGCTAGTTCCTGCACCTCCCACACCACCAATTCTGCATGGAATCCCGCCGGGAGATCATCTGGGCATGGAGGGAGAGGCGCGGACGGTAGCACGGCTGGTTTGGCTTTCAGCTTCTGTCTGGCCTCTTCCACCAGCTTTTTCTGCCTTTCTTTAGAGATGGCTTTTCTCTATGCAGCTGGGTCTGCTTGTGGTGGATCTTGGGCCTGTGGCGAGGGGGGTTGCGGGACCACATCTTCCCTGAAGCGATTCACATCAATTTCCAGCTCGGCTTCTTCCCCCTGCCGTTCTGCGACGAGTATTGCTTCTTCCTGGAACCCTAGGGCATCTATTTCTTGGGGGGTCAGGCCGGCTCTCATCAGGTATTCCCGCTGTTCCCCCAGACTCAGCCTCACCTCCGCCGGCAGTGGTGGCATCTGCAGTCCTGCGTGTAGAGCCCTTCTCGCCATGCCAAGCTTCCTCTGTACTGCTTCCAGTGACTCTCCTTGTGCCGTGTGGGTGACGTCCAAGATGGTGTCGAGGAAGATCTTCTGTTGAGCGCTGAAGGCCACTTGGGCTGCCTCTGCCTTGCTCTCCGCAATGATTTTCTCTTTTTCTGTTAAAGCAAGGCGGCGCGCCAGTGTCTTCACCTTCTTCTCGTTATGCGCGGCCCACTCCTCTGCCCTCTTGTTCATCACTTCCAGGCCTTCCCCTTGTCTCAAGGCCAACATCATGATTTTCTGTCCATAATCCTCGAGTTCCCTGACCAGCCTCTCTTGTTCTTGTCGTTCATAGGTCAGCTGCTCTATTAGGCGCTTGAGCTCCTCCTCCTGCTCCTCCATGCCTCGTTGCCTTTCTTCGTCTTTAGCATCCAGCTCCTCCCTGAGTGCATCCACCTTAGCAGCTTTTGCAGCAAGCTCCTCGTACTGCCCTATGAGAAGCTTGTGCCCTCTTTGCATGTTCACTAACTCTTGCATCTCATTCTCAAGTAACTGCCTCCAATGTTCCTCTCTCTCATCCCTAGCCTTCAGTTCCTGTTTTAGCTCTGCAATTTCGCGTTGCTGCAAGGCCACCATTCTTGTCTTGTCCAATTGGAAAGCGGCCATGGTTTCCTTCTCGGCTGCCAACTCCGCCACGGCTATTTTGCGTTCCTCCTTCGCTCTCTCCAACTGGGAGAGCAGCTCAGCGACGTATTCGTCGTAATTAGCCAATGGCATCATCGTTGCGTGAAAAGGCGAGGTGGAGGCTTCAACTCTTTGCTTTTTGGGTTCCTGCCTGGACTCTGCATCTGCGGCTAGCCTTTTCTGTCCTGTGGCCGTAGTTTCCGTGCTCCGCCCCTAGCCCATTTCTTTGTTGATAAAATATTGCATGCACGCCACGAAATTCGACACATCAGCGCTAGTGGGGATGCTGGGGGTGGTGAGTTCCGTGGGAGGTACCAGGAGAGTAGGGATTGGATGAAGCGGGGCCTTGTCTTTGCCTTCGGAGACTGGGGGTGGCACGAATTCTGGCACCTGTGTGCTGGATCCAGGCCCCTCCTCTCTGTATGGGCTTAGGTTCCTTAGTTCGTCCGCCCGGCACTGTTGTTCGATGGACCGTCGTGTGGCCTCCGCCAGGTCCTCCTCTTTCCTTCGCAGCTCCTCCTCTTCTTCCTCCACTTTCCTCTTCCTTTCCTCCTGTCTTTTCTTCTGCTCCTCTTGCTTTTTCCCTTTTTGTTCCTTTTCCCTCCTTTTCTCTGCTTCAGCTTCTTGTTTGGATGCCTCCTTGGCCTTCTGCAACTCCTCTCTTTCCCTCTGCTCCTCCTACTTTTTCATCCTCTCTCTCTCTTTTGCTTCTTTCAGGGACTCCTTCTTTACCCTTTCCAAGTCCTCCCTCTCTTTCTTCCTGCCTTCATCACCCTTTTTCTTCTTCTGTGCCACCTTTTTCTTTGTTGTCCTGATCGCCCTCTTACTAGTTGGTCCTTCCCCCTCTTCTTCTGTTTCTGTTCTGTCTCGGTGGACCTGTCTTTGTCCTGTCGAGGGGGCGACTTCTCCGGTGTTTCTCCTTCTTCCTCCTCCGGCTCTTGTACTGCTTTTACTGCCTCCTGAATTAGTGCAGTTAAGACTCCTCCGTAGCCGATGAAAGAGGCCTTGGAGGAGGCTTTCTTCCTTTCCGTTACCTTAGAAGTAGGAGAGTCTGCTCCTGTTGGTGCACTTCCCAGGGCTAGTGCTTTGGCCGCTTGATTGATAGTCTTCCGCACATAGCCATTCCAGTCCACCTCATCTAGTGTGTGGGCCGCTACATTCTCCAGCATGGGCACACTAATCCGATGCATTAAAGAGTTGTATCGTTGGCTGGAGACGAGCACGTGCACCAACTTTGCCTGTAGTCTGGCATCAGCGTCGGGGATGTCTTGGATGCTTATGTTGTCGTTTGTAAGTACCTCTTCCTTCTTCATTTTTAGCAAGGCGTAAACATCCCTTTTTTGCCGCCTTTCGCTCCTCGGTGCCAATCCCAGAGCTTTTTCCACCAGGGCTGGGTCCAATCGGACCGGTACCTTCTTTGCGCCCTCTCCTCGGCCTACTGTTACAGTGCCCGCTTCCTGGTCCGAATTGTATGTCCTGAGGAACTCCACTCATTTGAAATGATCAGGCTCCTGCAAGAATTTTTCAATATATTTTGTCAGGTTGCACTGTTCCACCACTCTTCTGGCTGCCTCCTCCTTTGCCACCACGACTCCGATGTTGTGGATGGTTCAGAACTTCAGCTGGTCGAAGGCGCGGTTTTCCAATTGGATGCAATATAGCTCCCTTTCTTCGTCAGTGAATGGGAGCCGATGGGCTCGGTCTTACTGCGACATTTTCTGCTCCTGCCACAATTCATAGCTTCCGTTAGTGTTTTCCATATAGCACTTTGCTGTTTTTAAACTCTTAACTGAATTTTTGGAAGCCATTTTTTCCACACCAATGCTTATATCTTTCACTCCTTTTATTTTACCATACCCCCCTTTTTATTCATTTCCTATCTGATTCCCTCCACCGTATTTCCCACTTTTCTTTTCATCGGGTCTTTGCACGTACATGTGTACCACCTGTCTTCCGGCTGAGAGAAGAATCCTTCCTAGGATTGGGAGTTAAAGGGTGGCATTGGTGCTGTTGGGGTAGGAATTTACGTGTGAAGAAACCACGTATAGAATTGTGGGTTGTATTCCAATTGCGCATGACAATCGAGAGTAGCCGGTTGGACAGAGACCTAGGAGATGTAGGTCAAGACATCATGAAAGAGATCCCCAGTATTAAGGCGGCTAGCGACATGTAATTCCTCTTTGGTGAGGAGTTGGTCAATATAGGGGTGGGCGAGCACGTGGTCGTCTAGGTGCTGATTGCGGGTGATGGCCAAAACCTAAACGAGATGGGTGCCACGTAAGTGGGGTCGTATTCAATGGTCTTAATTGCCCTCCATTGCTCAGCATTGGTCATTATTCGGCAACCTTTTTTCTCCCATTGGATTCGCAGAGCAAACCACTGCTGTAAAAACGTGGAGGGTGAGCTTGCCATCTACATGAGCTCGTGCAGTTCGCTTTCAGGAACAGAGCGGGGAGGCTTTCGATATGAAGGAACTAGGCGTCTGAGCACCGCTTGCTCCCTTGAGATTTCATTGTTTGCTACGAGTTCTTCAACGATCTTGGGGGATTTAGTAGTTATGAGTTCGTATTCCGCCCATGTGCAGGGTAAGGCACGAACCTCCAAAGCAAGGGTTCTGTCAAGGAGGCCTAGGTCTAGCCACTCATAGCTTCTAGCGAATGTGGTGAAAGTGTCGTCCAACATCCTGATGCAGGTTATTAAGTCATCCCCAGAGGTCGCGGCAAGGTCGTTAGCCAAGGAAAGGAAAGGTCGTACCGCGTACGAGGGTCTAAGACCTGTTGATGGGCTTGGTGCAACTGGACTGGATAGTGGTGACTGCCTCATCGGTGTCACAGGTTGGGCTTTGTTCGCAGAAATGCATTGAGGTGCTGTAGGGAGCTATGGGGGCCTGGGGGTTGGGCTGGGTTCTGAGTGAGCAGTCATAGGGTTTTTCAAGCCCTCTGGAGTAAGCAGGTTTAAGGCTTGTGGCGATTGCTTTGGTCGATAGACAAGTTGAGGCTTACTAACCGTTGCTGGTAATGGTGTGCTGATTATGTGCTGATTACCCCGTGTGCAAGCCTTCCTTTCTAGGGCGATATGACTTGTAGATGAGCTTTTTAGCTGGCCATTTTTAGGCACCTAGATCCAGGGTTGCCCTCGTAGTATCCTTGTGTCCGCAAGAGATCCTTACGAATCCATCGCAACATGGTCGTTTGGCTATGGCAATAGCGTCTATACTGCCTCCTAGGCTGGAACGGCTGACGTTTCTGGCGGTTAGGGTCCCGTTTGGGTGGTGTGCCCGAATGCGGTTTCTGCCGTTTTGGCACCCAGATAAGTCTGGGCTTGTTGACCTTGTGGGCATTCTTGGTGGATTTGGGTTTTGGGTCGAGTGGTGGCACGAAGCCACAGGTTTCGTACGTTTAGACTGGGTCTGGGGCGTGGTTTTGGGGATTTCTACCGGCGGCGTCGTGATGGGGGAGGAATCATGATAGCCCTTGCTGAAGGTCGTTACTATTCGGGTGCTGCCGATGGCAAGATGAATGCGGTTTAGGTTGTAATCCATATTACAATGCGTTAGCTTCTTGAAGGTGCAACCCAATAGTGACACATTACCGACTTCCTTGGTATTAGGCAACACATGGAAGAAGGCTGGTAAACTTTCAGTCTCGATAGAAACAAGTGCCTTGCACTTCCCTAGGAGTGAATAGGCAGCACTCCCAAACGGGGTGAGGTTGGCATTAGTGGGTTGTAGCGTTGGTTGACCAATGCGTGTCCAATGGTCATGCGTCAAGATGTTGTAGTCGGCCCCTTCATCAATCAAGGCGTCGAAAGAATAGACCACGCCTGCAGTGACTGTGATTCGTAGATATGCCGGTGCTACTGCTTCTTCGTCCTGATCCGTAAGATCGGTTACAGTTGCCATTCGAACGTTCAACGGGCCTGCTAGCATGGGTGGCTCATGTAATGGATGGGGAGGAGGATAGTACTTCTTTACGCGGCTGCCATTAAAAAAGCCCACTCCTTCACCATCAAGTGTTTCCAACTCAACGTTCCCGGTTCTACCAATCATCCGTACTCTAAAAGGGCCTAGTCCTCGGAACTTCATTTTTTGCTTGTGTCCTTTCACTGAGTATAGCAGAACAAGATCTCCTTGTTCGAAGTCTCGCTGCTTGACATGCTTGTCAAACCACATTTTTCGTCGAGCCTTCTCGCAGATGAGCGCATGGGTGGCCAGAAGACGAGTCTCTGACAGGCGTTCCAGCTCGGTCAGGCGTTGCGTCCATGCTTCCTTCCCTTCCCATCGTTCTTGGAGTGCTATCCTCAGGCTAGGGATGAAGAATTCTACCGGTAGAATCGCTTCAGTCCCATAGGTCAGTCTAAAGGGGGTTTGACCGACGGCTGTTTTATAAGCTGTGCGGTAGGCCCACAAGGCGGCCATCAACTTGTTGTCCCAGTCGCTTCTTGAGGCTGAGACCACCTTAGTCAGGACGTTAATAAGAATCTTGTTAGTCGATTCTGCCTGGCCATTAGCCTGAGGGTAGTATGGCGAGGATTTGCGATGGATGATAAGAAAGGTGGATAGGAGATGTGCTATCACTTCGTTGATGAAGTGTGTGCCTTGGTCGCTAACGAGTTCGATGGGGCAACCGAACCGCGAGATCACTTGTTCCCATAAGAACTTGGCAGTCGTCCTAGCGTCGTTTTTTCGTGTTGCTCTTGCCTCTGCCCATTTCGTGAGGTAATCCGTGGCCACTACGATGTACTTGGCTTACGAGTACTGCGCTGCGCGGCTTATTGGTCCTATGAAGTCAATTCCCCATTTTTCGAAGGGTTGGCGAGCAAGAATTGGGGTTAACTCCATTTGATCCTTACGAATCGGAACTTTTGCCCACTGGCACTCGTCACAATGCTTAACAAATTGCTTGGCATCGCGGAAAAGTGTGGGCCACCATAGTTGGGACTGCAACACCTTCCGTGCTGTTGTGTTTCCGCTAAAGTGTCCCCCTGCAATGCCGTTGTGTGCCTCTGAGAGCACATCGTGCATCTCACCTTCGCAGCAACCCGTCTTGCCCCAACCTATAGAGTTGGCCTGCAATCAGCTGGTAGGGCTAGAGATTCAATATCAAATGCCTAAGTTGTGCCTTTTCTATAGGTCGCTCAGGTAGTCCGTGCTCGAGCACTTGGACTATGTCATCTGCCCAGTATGGCATCAGATCAGCCTTAAATAGGTCTCTTTCTCTGGACAGGTGGAATAGGTGGGCGTCAGGTAACTCGTCAATGATGCCTTGTCCAGCTGCTTCTCCTGTGGGTATACGGGACATGTGATCATCCATGTAATGCTGTTTTCCCTTTCGTACCACCACGGAGAAATCGAACTCTAGGAGCAGGAGGAGCCAACGAGCTATGCGTCCTGTAGCACAAGGTTTGTTTACCAAGTAGAGCAGGGCTTGATGGTCCACGAAGAAAATGAAAGGTGTGGCCAGTAGATAGTGCCGGAATTTCTTCACGGCAAACACCATGGCTAGTCCCTCCCTTTCCGTTGTTGAATAATTCATCTTTGTCTCAGTGAGTTGCCTGCTAGCGAAGCTCACTGGATAGTCCAAGTTATGCTCACCCGGTTGGCACAACACTACTCCTACGGCAAACTTAGAGGCATCAATGTGTACGTGGAAGGTAGTGGTCCAGTCCGGGGCTCGCAGAATCGGTGCCGTCGTTAGAGCCCTTTTCAATTGTTCGTACGCCCGTTGGCATGCTTCGGTCCACTCGAAGACGATTAGTAGCTTGTACAATGGCCTAGCGATCAGCGCGTAGTTCAGTACAAACCGACGATAGTATCCTGTGTGACCTAAGAAGCATTGAACTCCCTTGTAATTACTTGGGGGTGGAAGGTCAATGATAACCCTGACCTTCGAGAAGTCCGTGGCAATGCCGTTTTTTGACACCATGTGTTCTAAGATGCATCCGTGCTTCACCCAAAATTGACATTTCAAGGGGTTCAGGGAGAGGCGATATAAGCGACACCGTTCAAAGACCGTGCGGAGTTTGTCTAGATGTTCAATCCAGGTCGAATAGACACACAGGTCGTCAACAAAGACCTCCAAATCCTTACGAAGCATGTCCTTGAATATGGTGCACATAAGGCATTGAAAGGTGGCGGGGGCATTGGTTAACCCAAAGGGCATGACTACGTAAGCAAAGACGCCCCACTCAGTGGCAAAGGCATGTCTGCAGGATGCACTTGCACCTGGTTGTACCCCAAGAAGCCGTCTAGGAAACTGTAGGCTTCCTTACCTGCCACCCTCTCCAGCATGTGCTCGGTGTACGGCAAGGGGTAATTTTCTCTCTTTGTAGTAGCGTTCACCTTCTTGTAATTTACGCACACTCGAATCTTGCCGTTTTTCTTCATCACGATCACTATGGGTGACACCCAATCTGTGTGCTCAATTTCATAAATGAATCCAGCTCTCATCAGCTTGTCGATTTCCTCCTTGACAGCATGAGCATGATTTGGATTCATGGGGTACGGTCGCTGCTTGACCAGCGTTGCATCCGACGTCATGGGTATGTTGTGAGTCACAACACTCGGATCTACCCCTCGTAGCTCATCTAAGGACCAAGCAAATACGTCTATGTACTCCCGCAAAAGAGCGACAAGACTGAACTCCTCTTCAGTAGTCAAGTCCTCGACAATGAACACCGGTCGGGGTACTTCCCCTCCCCGGGCTAGGTTTACCTCCTTAACCTTGGCTGGCCCTTCGATTGGTTCGCTTGTTTGCCCTTGGCGCTTGGCACCTAGCAGAACCACTACCCTATCCCCTTTTTTGAATTTAGTGAAGTGTTTGGGGAGGTCTTGCGGCTTTCTCTCTTCCTTTGATCGTGCATCCTTGGGGCGCTTTGCCTCATCCTGCCACAACCGTTTGCACCTCAGGTGGACAGGTAAGTCCCCCTTGGTGCATCTGGTCATGGGTGGCCTAGGGATTTCTGGGTCGCTATCAGAAGTAACTTCCGATTCAGAGTTAAGCCCCCCATTTTCACTAGTAGAGGTGGTCTCCCCTGGTGGCCGCAGTTCAGATGGCGATTCGGTTCTAAGCAGTGATGTCGTTCCTGGTTGGGCGAGGCCGGCTTGCTCAAAGTCTACGGCTCCTATGCATTCCAACCAAGCCCGATCGCATTTCATACACATGACTCCTTGGTCCATTCTAAGGGCATGTCTCCTCTGCGGCTTGGCGTCTGCCCATATCTGCTCAATTTCTCGTCCTTCAGTGTCGTACTCTATGGTATCCACTTCACCCTCACTTTCATCACCGAAGGATTGGCAATCTTCGTATTCGTCACAGGAATCTTTATCGCTCGACTGCTCATCGTCTCCCAAGGCTTGCTCTGGGTCGTCTCGTTGGTCGGGGACCAAGGCCCAGTTATACCTGAGGTTCAGTTCGTGCACCCTGGTCCATTTCAACTCGGACTCCTCCAAGAGATCCTGGAGCGGCTTGACGTTGGCAGCTACGTTGCCTGTTAGCCGGTTCGTTAAGTACTCTAGTATTCCCTGGAGTTCCCTTTTGTTGGAAGGCACTTGGAAGGTAACAGGCTCAAGCCCTTCATGGGGGCTTGCTGCCATCATGTAGAGTGGCGTAGGCAGTGTTCCGGTTGCCTTGCCGACCGTTTTGATGGCTTGCTCGTATGCCTCCTGGTCGGAGAACGGTAGGTCAATTGTAGCGAGGACGTGCATCCAATCCCGCTCATCCTCTGGGTAGGGGATATACTTGGTCAAGGACTCATTGGGCTTCCTGACCTGAGTGTTCCCTTTGAGCATAGCTGAGATGGCATCCAGGTCGACTGGTAAGGTTTTCCAAGTGTCCATTTCTATTCGTACGGCGTTAGTTCTATTGCCAAGGAAGATCAAGCCGTTACCCCAATCTTCGATGACTCTAGCGTTGCGCATCCAAGGTCAGCCTAATAGGACATCGTAGTCCACTCCCTTCATGACTATAAAGTCAACGGAGAATTGGACTCCTGCGATCTTTACTGGCCAATTTTTCAGGACCCCAAATGGTTTCACTCTCATAACGTTTGCTAGTGTAACGTTAAACCTAGCAGCTTCAACAGGCGGGTTTCCCCAAGTTTGCAGCACCGCGTGGCTAAGCACACTAACCCCAGCTCCCGTGTCTACGATTCCCTTCCTTGTTGAGTCACCCAGGGCTAGGACCGACAGGACTGTGTGCATCTCAAAGCCTTCCCAAAAGGCGTTGACGTGCAAAGATTTAGGTACAGAGTGCAGCATGAGGCTGGGCAATTGTGTTTCTGCATCCTGGTCTTGCGGGTCTACCGTGACCTGGTCTTGTGAGCCCTCAACCCACTGCTTAAGGTCTTGCCATAGGGCAGGGTGCTGCTTAAGCAGATCTACCAGGCCAAATGTTACAGGGGTGGTCACTAGTGTGGTCAGGAGATTGCTAAGTGCTTGTCCCTCCTTTAAGCTAGGCTGTCCGGGCCAACGGCCACGGCTGATCTGCGGCTCTGTTGCATCCGGGCTTGGTCTTAGTGGCACTGTTTGTGGCACAATAGCCTCGGCCGACTTAGGTGGAGCTGGTGACCTTGGCGTGCTTATGCTGGAGAGATCATTGATCTCGTTCTCCGTGACGGGTTCCGCATCTTTGAGGTGCTGTTGAGCCTCCCTCACCCATTCCTTCACCTTTTCTATGGCCTCCAATTGTCGCTTGGGGTGCGAGTATTCCCCTATCCTAGCGCTTCCCTTTTCGGCTGTCTTAGGGGCTGAAGTCTCTGCCTCCGCGTCTGAGACTTTCTTCCCAGTAGTTAAAGTCGTAGCACTCTCGGTCTTCAATGCGACCTTAGCGTCCGACCTCTTCTTCTTTCGCCTGCGGCTTTTCTTCCCTATTGAGGCCGCGTCCAGGTTGCTAGGTCCTGGCAGAGAGATGCCGGCCTGCTTGGTTTGGGCTCAGGTCATAACTCGCAAGGGAATAGGTGTGGCCTCCCCGTCGGGGTTTTCGACACCAAACAGCCCTAATGGGACGGATGGCAAATTAGCTGCGCTAGAGGACGGCTTCCACTTTGGGCAATCAACGAAAAGATGGGTGATTCCGCACTCTGCACACCTTTGATCCGCCTTATCCCTGTTTTGCTGCTCTCTTTCAGGGTAACGCGATGAGACATGACCGGGGTGTCCGCAGGTCCAACAAGTGATTGGATCCTGTGGTTGCCCTCCTAGGCCTCTACCCCGTCCTCTTCCCAACACCATCACCGGCACGGGTCGATAGTCCATGAGGACCGCATTACCCTCTTTGTCATGCGAGACGTAAGGGTAAATGTAGGTCTCTTCATCGTTTGGCTCCTCCACGTAATGAATTGGAGCGTCGCTCGGTGGGTGGGTCACATAAGGACCAGGCGGTCTAGGAATGCCGGTGGGGTTTATGTCCATTCTAGTGACGGCGGGTTTCATATCGTTAGGCGCGGGTAGAGCCAATGGGGCTCCCCTTCCAAAGAATGGCTGTGGCCTGTTAGCTAGATAAGGCTGGCCGTAGGGTTGCGAGTATGGAAACCTTCTTGGTAGCCTGCATTGTGCGGCATCGTGGCCGAACCTCCCGCAGTTGGCGCAAGGTCTTGACCTAGGGTCTTGACATTCGGCCGGCAAGTGGTTCCCTCCACAGTACACGCACTGGATGTGTGGCCGCGTTGGTCGTCTCAGCATATCCTGTATCTTGGTTAATTCCATCCTGACCTCCGCCAGGCCTTGGTCTGTCTCAGTGGCCTTCCCCTTATCTTGGGGTGATGGGTTCGACCGCTCACTAGAGGCTGGCGTTCTCTCTAAGCTCCGCGGGTTGGTTTCTTCTAGGTTTGAGCTCCTAGAGCTCCGCTCTTTCAGCTGGTCATCGACTCTGATGGCTTCCTCAAAAACCCTAGCCACCACGTCTCGCTGCAAGCTTGAGTTGCCTGCAAGTGCCTTATACAACTCCTCATCTCGAATTTTGCTGATGAATACAGTCGATACTGCCCTGTCAGTCGGTCGCTCGCCTAAAGGGATTCTTTTAAAAAGGCTCCTCACATGGGTCACATAGTCGCGGATGCCCTCCTTCTCCTTCTGCTTGACATTCATTAGGCGTACTAGCAGGTTGTCAGAGTATCCGGGCTCGGCAAACCTCTTGACAAAAAGATCCTTGAGGTTATTGAAGTTGGCCCGTTCTATGGCATCCAGGCTTGTATACCATGTCCTACCTTTATCGCTTAAGCAAAGTCCGAATGCTTGCGAACGTTGAGTCTGGTCATTGAGGCCATTGGCCTCGCAGACTTGCTCAAACTGCTCGACAAAGCTGTACGGATCATCATGTGGCTGGTACTTGTCGAGTTGCTTGGTGACAATAGGTATTTTGGCCTGACTCTTTGAGCCCTGGTTTGCCCCTAACCTTGCAAGCAGCGACGTTGCTAGTGCAGTGGCACTCTGCTCTACTGCGGTGTTATCGAGCAGCCGTTTCATGAGGAGCTCGCTCAGCGTCAGGTCTCCCTCAAGTGCTCTTTCCTGGTCCGTACGATTCCGGCCAGCCAAGTTTAGCACTCGCTGTACCTCATGCAGCTCCATGCTTTGCCTCAGGCTCCTGGCTTGTTGATCCCTATTATACTCCGCTATGCCTTGCAATGCCTTGCGGGCTAGCCTTCTCTCCTCCTCTAGGTCAGCAATGATTGCATCTGCCGTTCTGCCATGGTGCTCGTACCGGGCATGCGCATTGTAACTGCTCACTATCTGCTGTATAGCATCTGGGAATGCGCTCACATCGAGCTCCTCAGTAAACCAATGGTCTGAGCCCTCCTCCGCCATGGTCGAATTCTTGCGCCTCGTTGTGCTATTGATCAGGTTGACTAGTTGTGACAGGTCCTTGTTGTTGGCGCTCCTCGCTTGGTTCTGCTCTACGCTTTGCATGTCTGTCTACGTCCTGGGTCCTCTCCTATTGGTGGGTTCCTTGAGCGCTTTATCTGAGTGAGGTCCCTTAATTACTGAATACAATTCTCAATTTACCGCCACTCGGTGAGTGTGTTGTCCTCATGCACTTGTGCCCCTCAGGCTTTCAGTTTCCTTAAGTGTACTTCAAGTGCAGAATTCAATGTGAGTGCAGCAAGCAATTCCTCGGCGCCCCACTCACTCTCGCTCGTTTATGGCCTGATAGGCTTGCGGGTCCATTTTTCGGCCGTTTAGTCAGGGTTTAGGTTCCTTGTTTGTTTCCTTGTTCACTTCTGATCGATCGGGTCTTCGTGGTTCAGCGGCTTGCGTTCTAGTCCGTGGCTCCCTCAACTGTCTACTGCCCACCGCTAAAGCGGCTGTGTACTACAATTTCTCTTAGCCCGGGTGCCAGAATCAAGTTCTGAACACCCGAAGGGTTTTGACAAGTTGTGCTAATGCGCGTTTCCCGGTTGGGTCAATTTTCTGACAACTTTGACAAAAGGCTGCATTCGGACCAAGTGGTCCGAATTGCAGGGTCCGAGTGGGTCACTCGGACGGGCCGAATGGCATGGGATCAAGGGCCGAATCTCCAAATCTGGCTCGGACGAGTTTTACTCAGACGGGCCGAATGACGGGTTTGACAGATTCGGACAGGCTAATTCGGACAGGTCGAACCACGGTTGGCCGAGGGTCGAATCCCGGGTGTGGCCGAGTTCCGATTGTGGAATTCGGACGGGTCGCTCGGACGGGCTGAACGGCACCAGGCCGAATGTACCACGTGGTCAAAAAGTTATGGCTCGGACGGTCCGAAGAGAGTCTCTCGGACGGGTTGACTCGGACGGGCCGAATGCCGACTAGGGTTCTGGCCGAGTGGCCGAATGGCAAGGGGCCGAAGGCCGATTCTGGGCCTCGGCCCAGGAGCAATAGCTCGGACGGGCCGAAAACCGCGCGACGAAAACCGCGCGATGCCGATCTTGCCCGGTTCTTGCAATTTACTCAACTATTACAAGCACAACCTTCCAGATACCATCTAGGGGATTTGAGGGATGGATTGATATACTTGAATGGGTCGGTGAGTGCGTCGGTGCTGCGATCGAATCACACGGCCTGGGGCTTCCTAGCTCTCTCTCTCTCTTTCTCTCACTTTGAAATGGCACAAATGAGTTCTCTTTTGGCCTCCCGGTTCTTATATGCCCTCCCAGATGTGGTGTTGACACCCCTGATCCCTCTCTTATCGATCTTAGTCCTCACTAGCGAGCATTTTGCGCATTTGTATGACTTTTTTCCCTGTTTTTACTATGTTTTGAAACAGTGAACCCTACCCTTTTTCGGTTCGATCTCCTAGCTCTAACCTACGCTAAATGCAACAAAAATCAAAGACAAAAAACTGGAATAGATTCTCCATGCTTTCCAATCATCAATAACCAAAATATCCAAAATACTTACTTGTTTCGAAGATTAAAAGCACCCAACTTCCTACCTATCTCAAGCTCCGTTTCGGGGATGAATACCCTACTTCGATGCTCGATGTGAGGCGCGCAAGTGCTCAAGCTTGAATCCGTGGTTCCGGCAACGGAACCAAAATGTGGGAGCTTTCACTCAACCGCCAAGACCCTCGGACCGCTTATTCTTTCAAGCGTTTCAAGCGAGCTCTAATGGCTATCTCTCACCTAGCCGACGCGCCGTCGATCCTACGAATGTAGTGAGCTTACCTTAATGCTCGATCGAGTACCCTCCTCTCCCATGCACTCCGGTAGCTCCACGATCCTAGATGCTAGCGCAAGCATCCTCAAGCCTCCTCCATCTCCAAGCTCCATCCTCCATAGCCGCGGGCGCAAGAGAAGAGAAGGGAAGAGAAGAGAAGGGAAGAGAAGAGAAGAAGCGGAGAGGAGATGGTGAAGAGCTTCACCCTCTTGATCCCTCACCCTCACACACACTCACTCTCTCACACTCTCACACTCCCTCTCTCAAGTGCACACACACAAGCAAGAAGGAGAGAAGAAGAGAAGAGGAAGAGGACTCCTTTTGCCACACACCCAAGAATGAGCTTCTCATTCATTTTTTCAACTTTATATACAAAACCCTAAATCCCTTCCGGGCGGTCATCCCCTTTTCCTCTTTTACATGGTCAGCCGTAGCCTAGGCCCTCTTTCCCATTTCCCACCATTCTAATTTACCCTATTCCCACTAATGCATACACTTTGCACAGGAGCGAGCCTGGCACTCTTTTACACAGATTTGGGGGCGCTCCCATATTTTAATGGTGCGCCTTTTCCCCTTTTATTGCCGTGGCCCCACACCGAAGCCTTTTGAGGGTCATGTCCGAATATTTGAAATTTTCAGGGATTGGTTGCCAGTCAAGGCGCCTTTTTTGCTCTTGCGCCTTTTTTGCTCTTTTTCCTTCTTCCCAGTTTCCGTTCCTCTGTGCTGCGGTAACGTGGTCGAAAACACGGTAACATTACGTGGTCGGAAACACGGTAACAGTTTAAAGTAAGCATCTTGGGCTTGATATGTGCAAATACAAAAAAACCTTATAGATCACAAAGGCTTTGCCTTATGTAAAGCTCAAAGCTAGCTTGGGGCTTCCCTTTGTGGATCAATCATAATGTATCAAGCTTGGAACTTTGTTGTAAAAGAGTACTAGCTCTTGTTCACTACATCACTCTCATGGGGGGCGGGGTGGGGGGGGAGGGCGGTTTGGCTACCATATATTGGTAGTAATGTGTGTGAAAACATTTGGGACTTCTTGAATCTTTTTCCCTCACTAGGATGTTTTTTCTCCTGACTTTATTTATATGACTATTCACTCTAGGTTAAAAGTACACATTTGTGTTGTGTATTCTCAAGCTTCTTCTTCTTCTTCAAGCTAAGTGTGTGTATTCGTACCACCCTAAATCCAACATTAGTTTGCATTTGATTTACTAGGCCTGAAGCATATTTTTTGGGATTTGGTTAATCCTTTTAGTTTGCATATTAGTTTGTTTACATGATCTATTGTACTTACTTTAGTTTCCAACCTCCTGAACATAGCTCTCCAAAAAATTGCTATTAAACTTTTTGTATTGATAAAAAACAATATTTGATGGTAGGCCATACAACTAGTTCTCTATAAATAATCTCGCTAGTTATGGAGTTTAAACATTAGATGAGGTTGGAATAAACCTAGCCATTTTAGTCAACCTATCAACGATTATTACCCAAATAGAATCATGCCTTCTTTGTGTCTTAGATAATCCATGGAGATGCTCTCCTACTTTCTTAAAGGAATTTCTAAGACTCGGGTACACTTACGTAAAATTGACTTGCACATGTTGTGAAAAGTGAAAGTTTTAAGCACGAGTTTCCCATGCAGGTCAATGGACTTGAGTCTGTATGGGTTTCAAAGGGGAGAGAAGAAATCCAAAACTTAATAGTTTAAATTTATTAACTAGGCACTTATTACAAACAACTACACTATGTAGGGCGTCTTTATGCATACCTTGGAAAAAAAAGTATTATATCATATTTTCACTCCCGGTCCCTTTACCCTAAATCACATAATGTTCACACCTCCCCAGTGCCTTAGGAAATATACTAAGGTAGAAAATATTTATAGCTAAAACTTCTCAAATTTCAAGGTTTTAAACCTTCTTCTTAAGAGTATGAAAGCTCGTTGCATTTCATTTTACATATGAGACGTCGGCTTTTTCTTACCCTTGTCACTAGCCCCTGTTGGATCTTAGCTGAGGAGGAGGAGAAGGACCAGGCGTTAAACCCTAGTTGAAGAAGGCTCCATGGCCGGGACAGGTTTGCATCTGCATCGGCAGATGCGTCGCGGCTTGTTGCCGCATCATTTGAAGCCGACCCAGCATGCTTCTTTCTCCAGTACAGCAGCTGTTTCCAATCAGCTGCGTAAGAACAACCACATCAAAGCTACCTTTTTCTCACGATTGGGCCTCTCTACGGAGAAGGTAAACGAACTTCTCTGCAAAAACCCTAAGATCTCCGCATGCACGCCGGATCAGTTCGAGACGCGATGGAAGCTATTCAAAAGAACAGGCATCAATGGACAGAATTTCTGCAGAGTCATTGCCACCAACCCTAAGGTCATGAGTGTGTCTATCGATGAAGAGCTCAAGCCTGCAGTTGCTTCATTGAAATCTGCTCTGAAAGAGAATTACGCCAAAAGTGTCACTATGTGGCCTGCTCTGCTAACTCCACAGGAAGGTTTGAGGGATAAAATCAATTTCTTGGTGAAGGCCGGTTTCGAGAGAGGATCTGTTGAATTAGCGAAGGCCCTCACATGCGTCCTGCACAAAAGCTTGCAGGAAATTGAGGCCAGCATTACCGTGCTCACTGACCTGGGCCTCTCTCGTGATCAGGCGTATAGCCTTTTAAGGCACCAGCCTTCTGTTCTGCAGCAGAGCCCTGAGGAGCTCTCCGCAAAGGTAGACTACATTCTCAACAAGGCGGACTTTTCAGTGGGAGATTTACTGAAGCGTGCAGCCATCATGGTCTACAACCTTGAATTGCGAATCAAGCCCCGTCACATGATGCACAATTGGCTGAAATCCCAGGGTTTACTTAAACAGAAGTTCCAATTGAACTACTTTGTGAACATGCCAGAGGATGAGTTTGTACGTAAGTTTGTTGACTGTCATGCAGGTGGCACAGAAGTGTACCAGGAAGTCAAGGGACATACAAGCTGAGCATTTTGATGGTTGCAACATCATTGCTCTGGTGACATGATGCGTGTGCCTTATCAACGGATGTTTCTCAGCAAGTTCTGAAGATTTCTGCACTCCATTATCAGTGAATGATGATTACATGTCCCCTAAACAGTTACAAACACCTGATGTTAGCTAAAAATGGATGTGCCAAAAGGGCTTGAGATACAGCATACAGCTCTCTCAAAGTAGAGAACCTCATTGTCATTGAGACATTCTGGGATCTGCAAGTTTTGAACTTTCTGGAACTATGTAGTTCTGTTTGAAATGGTATCATCCAGTTCTTGTCGTTTGCCCATGCTCCAGACATTACATTTTGGGTTACATGAGCAGAAAATTTTTGAAGGAGATAAAAGGACTGAAAGTGTTTTGCAGGCAGAATGATCTCAAGTTAGGCTAATGTTGTTATAGCTGTTGCTGTTGAATTTTCTGATGGTGATTTACCATACAGTAATAGCCGGTCCGTTGGGAGTGTTTTTTAAATGTTTATAAGCTCCTCCTGTTAGGCTATTCATGATGTCTGCAAAGACACACATGTTTGACAGAAGTGCAGTTTTTCTGTTTGTTGCTGTGGTACAGCTCCTGCATTCACATAGTTGCTTAGATAGCAGTGCATGTTTTTTCTTCACATTAGTTTCCAATTGACTAGGTCTTTGTTGTACTGGCTTGGGATTTTCCTTCTGCAGCACACTAATTCTCTGCAAGAGTTGTTGTCTGATAGTGCTGTATTTGTCTTAATTCCCTTCTTGCTAGGACTACCTAAATTGTGATTTATTCATCATTTTAATAATGACATCTGTATGTATTCAGGCCATGTTGTGTTTCAGTTTTACCATTGTATGTGCAAGGCTTTCTTAGAGATTGCCATTTTTACTCAAGTGGCATCTACGGTATGCTGGGAACTCTTGTTAACATGTTTGGGATCTGGCTTGATGTGAAGTGGACTTCTACCAATAGTGGATACTGTCAGAGGGTCATCTCCTGTATGGGAGGTAGACAGTCCCATGGGCAGGTTGCGGAGCCCTCCTGATCCATCACCATGGCCAATGCTGCACTTTGATATGGTATCAGAGCAGTGAAGGGTTGTAGCAAGGTGGGCTAGTCTGTTGAGCTATTTAAACATTGATTTCCAAGCCTTGATGGACCACACAGTCTATGTTCGACATGCTTTCCAAAATCAAATTCTAGATGGAGGTAACTTTAGCATCTAGAAAGTGATGATGCTGGCTATTTTGGAGTTGTATGATCTTGTGGAGTTGGTGACTAAAAAGAATGATTATCCAATGATCAAGGATCCCAAAACTTTTTCTAGTTTTGAGAAAGCTGATTTGAAGAAGACCCAAATGCATTGAGACAAATTGAATGCTTGTATTTGTTCTGTCATCTTTCTATCATGTGCGTCAGTAGTTTTTGTGCATGTAAAGTATACAATGGCTGTGTTAGATATGGTTGCATTTGGAGCAGATTTCCAAGCGGATGGCACCCATGAAGTGGGTATTTGTGAAGGTACAAATGCGAACAATGGATCCTGGTAAGTTTGTATCCATGAAGGTTCACAATAACAAGCTATGAATGGCCGTAGCAAAATATTTTTAATGTCGGGAAGGCGATCCTTTCTGAAGATATGTTCACCTCATGATACTACATGCTTGGATAGTGAATCTTATTCGTGTTTAAGTACACTTCTAGATGGATTGATATCATCACGTGGAAAGAGTTAGTGCCCATGGTGATGGATTAGGAGGATCATTTCAAGCTACACTCCGTATAAGGAAGAGAGCTCCTACTTTCCCTCTCTCCAACAAGATGCAATGTGCATGTATTAGATAGAATGTGAGAAGAAACAACCTTTATATAGGTTGGAATATTGCATAACAGTAAAAAGGTTGGTCAAACATTTAACAAAGCCGTTAATGCAAGTCAACCAACCATAATTATGGTGTATGCTCAAAAATGAAATGTACTCGGTGTGCCCATATAGTCATGATATGTACATTGCTAACATCCTCTCTTAGATTATGGGTGATAAAGAATAACAAAATTCATAATTATGAAAGACCACCATAGTACATGTAACAATGACAACTAGATAGAACTATGGATACCCAAGAAGTGGGTAATCAAACCACTATGTTGATCATACTAATTCATAACTATAGAGTAGAAATAACTAAATCTTGATGCATGTCATTTATCCATGGAAAGCACACGGCCATGGATTTCTTGCCTTCAACTAGATTGGCAGTGTATTCCCTTGTGTGGGAACACAAGGATCAAAGATTGCTCTCTCTCACACCTCCCATCATGAGCTTGAAAGACAAACCAACTCCAAGATTTGAATCTATGAAAATTCATCTTTGCTTGCAAAAAGCCATGCTTTTGGACCACCACCCTTGCATATGGATGAGGATAGCATGATTGACAACCACCACTTGCTTACACTCTCTCTCTAATGTTGGAGACTTGGGAGGGAAGATGGTACCACATACGCTATTGCCACAATCTTTGTTGCATGGATGGAATGAGAGTCAATATTCAAGGATAATGCAGAATTGCAGTCCTTGCCCTTCTCCTTTTGTTTTCTTAACACCACTAGCTTTTTGCAATCAAGATGGAGATGCCCCTTCTTGCCACAATGGTAGCGTTGACCCTTTTTCTATGAATCACCTCTCTTTGAAGCACCCAAGACACTTGAATTAGGGCTATCAAACCAAGATGGCAACCTCCCTTGAAATTTAAGATGAATTCATGCTCAAGTAGCATTGATCTCATGTGTTGGATACTAATGGGAGAACTCCATGTCTAGGTGTGTAGGGTATTAGTAATGCCATCAAACTCTTGAGGTGATTTGTATTGAAAAATCCCCATCAAATGAGCTTTGGAAAGAGGAGATTGCATGTTGCAAATTTGAACTTGAATATGTGTCACTTGGAGAATGAATGATTGAATTGTATCAAACACATTGAAACAAATATTTTTCGACAATCAATTGTAGAGGGTTACAACTCTCATGGTTGATGAAACCTTGTACATAAGTTGAAGCTTCTCCCACACCTTGGGAGAGGTCCCACAAGAGGTGAATGTTGGAAAGGCTTTCTTTTGAGATGCATTGAAGAAGCATTGAGTATGCTTTCCATCATCATTGTCCTACTCTAGCATTGCTTCCTCATAATTGTCTTTGTACCTCCTTTGGGTGCTTATGTTTAATAATCCCAATACCAAGAGTTCACCAATCCATAAGAAAGATAAGAGAGAGGAGCAATATTTGAAGTGTGTATAGTGAATAGATGCACCTCAACTAGTTCGTGTGATCCTTCCCTTCATCATGTAGATCAGGTAGAGAGATACACATGCATGAAGATGATGATACATGTGGAAAAAAAGTGAAAACAACTACATACAACATGAAAATGTCAACTATTTAGCATAAATGATGGTAACATTGAAGAAACACAAGCTTTATCTCCAATCTAAATTCAAGGATCAACACACTAAAAGGCAAGTTAAATGCAAGATTTGAGAGGATTGATAGAGGGTCATCTTTGTATGGGTTGGTGAATAGGTAGATAGCCTAGAGGATAGGTAGCAGGTAGGTTGGGGAGCCCCAAGAAAATCGGACGCATGAATGCTAAGCATTCAAAGAGTAACTCCACCTTAGCAGGTGTTTTGAGCAGCCACCCATATTATTGTTTGTGATTGTATGTTTTAGGAGCACTATTTGTGGAAGGATTGTTAGACCAAAGCTCTCATAAGAATCTTGTATAATGAATCTGGTTAAATTCCTGGAGGGGTGCGCCAAGCCACTCCCAGCTAGCCGCCAACCCTCCAGGAATTTAACCGGCGCACCCCCAGCTAGCCGCCAACCCTCCAAGAATTTAACCCACCACGAGAGGTTTCTCCCTGGATTAGTTTGATTGTAGGAGGATGCTTTGATACTAGGGGGGGCTCTAGCTGTAAATTCCCTGCCTCTTGGTCCTACTCAAATGGTCTACATGACTCGAGATGGATTCTTGAGGCCCTATTACTAGTGCAAGGGCGAAAACTTGGAGAAAAATAAGACACATCCTTACGGATTGCAGAAAACATCCTATGGACGAGATTTGTATCTCAGTTGAAATTTTAATATAAAGTTTACTTTCAAGAAATTTGTTTGAACTATTTTCTTGTCATTGCATAAAATTACGTAAAGGAACATGTGACTAACGGATTAATTAAGGAAGATGCTTGTACGTGTTACAACTAATGTGCCCTTAGGTAAGTAGAAAACTAAAGTTATCAAGGGAAGCGGGTGGGCGGAACCCTTGACGGGTTTGTCCTATGGTAGGGTGGTCGCACAGAACTGGGAGGTTTCTTAACATTAAAGCCATGATGATGTATTTACCTTAGTTAATGTAGGGTAGAACACTGGCTTATATCGTTTTAAGGAATCGAAATGGGACTTTACTCTACAGGTAGAGGGATCAAGTGATGCATCCCTCTTGTTTCCCATTCTCTTTGAACCAAGTGCGATATGAGTTTGCTTCAGTTTAGATGCTCTCCCAATGTGTATAGTATGGATGGTCCAAAAAATTTAGATTTTTGGGCAAAACTAGAATATTTTAGATATTATTTATTGTAAATATCCTTAAAAAATATGAAAGATTTCTAGAATAGGATGTCATGTAAAAAAAGCAAGTGATTTTTTTTCAGCCAGTTTTGGAAATTTAATGAAAATGAAAGGATTGGCGAAATCACACGCGGCGTGATCGCAATTTACAAGTAGCAAAGAACACTTCGAACAGAGAGAAGAAGAAGGAGCGATCTAAAAGATTTCTAAGCAAGTGAGTTGTGGTTTTACCCCCCTTATGGAGCCAACGAAACTATCAAATTTGTGATTTGAGCATCAGGCTGCATCTTAGAAGTTTCGGATTGCTAATTTTTCCAAGATCCCCTCCACAAAGAACTCTTCTTCTCATCCACAACCCTTCTTCTCTTATTTAGCTATAAATATGAGGCATAGGGAGTAGTTAGGAAAGAACAAGGAAGCACAAGGAGACCTTGAGAAGCTGTGTGAGTGAGGTAGAGGGAGAAAACCACAAGGAAGCACAAGGAGATCCCGAGAGACTGTGAGAGAGAGGTAGAGAGAGGAAACCACAAGGAAGCACAAGGAGACCCTGAGAGGCTATAAGAGAGAGGTAGAGAGAGAGAGAGGTAGAAGGATACCCCTCCAAGAGATTGTGAGAAGGAGAGAGAGAGAGAGAGAGGAGTTACCCCGAGAAGCTACGAGGAAGAGAGTTAGCTCAATTTCCCCTATCTCGATCTTCGACTAAGCCATCTTCTCTTACGGTCTCCCATCTCAAATTCATTCCTCCTTCTTTATCTCTTGAATCCACTTGTGAACGATGGCTCCAAAGTGATGAAGTGGAATGACTATGGGAACCACCGCAACCAATCAAGGAACGGTTATTGCCAGAGTTACGGGAGTGCCCCAGGTTGCCACAGTTGCCACTTCCAATGGAACATCGGGTGTGTGAATGGGAGTGCGGGCAAAAATGAAATTCTCGATGTCATCGTGCCAAACCAGGTTATTATTTTGCCACATAAAATAATTACATAAAATATTAGCTCTATATTTTACACTTACACGAATTGACAGTTCATCTAGAAAGTATACTAATACATGCATAAATAATTAATCACTATGATTTGTAGTTAGATTAATTGAGACTCTAAATCATGGAATCATGATGGAAAGAGTTACAAGATGTTATTGCACATATGACTTTATGCATGCACTCGAGTTTAGTAAAATAACTCATATGATTATTGTCAAACGCGACAATGTTAATTGTCGCTTAAAAGGTGAAACTCTATTTAAAGGATCTGTAAGTCATCTCGTTAAGTTATTGACACAATAAATTTCTTTAAGGAAATTTGCTTATATTGGATAAGATAGCCCAAACGGAAAATTCATGCCTTGCTTAACATGTGGTAAGAGATGTACTCAACACTTCTTTATGGGTATGAGAATCCTCATTAGAATGTAAGGTTACCTTAGGATAAGGTATAGCTTGGCTATTAAAGCTGTGAATTGCATGATGGTGTGATTGTCATTGTATCATTTGATATACATTTGAAAGAACTGTTTGTGTTTGCTAGAATCTAGATCTCTGATTGAAAATATTAACAAATAGGATAAAAGGAAGGATCACACTAGGCTACCCCCAAGCCATTTGTGAGACTCTACTCCAAGGGGATCATGGTTATCACTACGAGAGGCTTAGACCGGCTCCACAGGCGAAAGGTCTGTCCATAGGGATAGTCTCGGGCAGTAGGAAATGTGGGTGCCACGGGGACTCTAGCAATAAATCTTGCATTGTTCCTAGAATTTGGCAAGCCCCTTCATGACCCAGGATGGAATCCTAGAACCCTAAATACTAGTTACAAGGGTAGAATCTTGGTGGACAGAATATCCTCATGGGATTCTATGTATCTTCCACAAGGTTGGAAAGATGGAATTTGTAATAAGCTTCCAGTATAAAAAAGAGGATTGTTTTATTCAAGGATTGTTTGACTTGTATGCATGTCCATGAGATAAATTACATGAAGGAACATGTGATTTGACGTACTAATTAAGGAATCTAGTTGTATATATTCCAATAAATGTATTATAGGTAATTAAAAAACTAAAGATGATTCCATCATCAAAGGAAATTTGGTGGGTGTAACCCCTAATGGGTCTGTCCAATGGTAAGGTGGTCCCGGTTAGCTAGAAGCTTTTCTAAATCAGCAATAGAAATAGAAAGACGATAAATTGACCAACTAGTCATTAGGTAGAACCGACTTGCATTGTTTTAGGGGGTCGAGATGGGATTTTTCCTTATGGGCAGGAGGGTTGATGTACCGCTCTCCCCTTCGTCTTCCATTCTCTTTGAACCAGGTGCAATGGCAAGTCTGCTTCAGATTGAGTAATCCTGTAGAAGTGGGAACTCAAAATTAATGACGCTAGTTGGCTGTTAGCATTTTAGAAGTCAAAAATTCATGTCGATCCTATTGGGTCCGACCAAAACTCTCCCGTTGCGAAGTAGACTTAGTAGGGCCTAAGTGACAAACCCCATGACGTTCCAAGGGAGCACCGGGCGACATCATTTTGGAAAACCTATTGATGGACTACTAAAAGGTGTGCCGTGGATTGAGATTGGCGGACACCTCACAACAGGGTTCCAAGATAAAATTGGAATGAGTCTAACTACTACTATCAAATAGGTTGAAGAGAGGGCTAACAGAGCTTATGAGGAGATGCTACAACAACTACTCACAGACTTGGCAAATTCCCTTCATGAGGAATGCCAGTCTAAGCTTCATGTAGTTGTCTATAAACGTGCACTATCATTACAACAAGGGCTCTATTAGCAAGCCATCTGCACTATGTCATCTAGAAGCATAGGTAATGTGGAGGAACTCAAAGCTTAGTTGGGAATTGCTATAGATGCCTTGGCCGTTTCTAGCCAAGGGAAGGAGCTCACATTATTAGCCTTGGACCCAGCTAGAAGCTAGATGATTGATCACCTTCATGATATGGGCTATAATGATCAAGAGTTGAGAGATGTGGGAATGGTGCAACTAACCTCCATTGAGCCATGTGACACACATCATGAGTCACTTGTTGAAGACCCATTGCTAAAGAGAGGCTTGAGGACATGGTTCTTTCTTTTGGTTACATGGCCCCCAAGATTTTGTTGAATAGGAGGAGGAAGTCACGAAGGAAACTCAAGAGCCACCACCAATACCTATTGTGGCATTTGAGGTCCACAAGCGCTTTGATAGGATGGTTCAGGTCCTTCGGGCTACCCCTTAGGGTGTGCCAGAGTATCCCATTGACATGCAAGGTATTGAGGCACAAAGGGAGAATCTAGATGCATCCATTAAGACCTACCATGAGTGTGAGTATAATCATCATCTTCAATAGACTCTTCAACATAATGGACTGAGGCATCACTAGGTGGGTGAGTTACGATAGGGCTCGGAGGTCGTGGGATGCAAAATGGGTTAATGTTAACTCGAGGAGTTGCAAGATGCTATTTGGAAGGAGTAGGAAGAGCCATCTGTTGAGGTCTTGGGTATGGGAGCTCACGATTGGCATATGGTGCAGCATAGGAAAGTCGCCTAGAGGCTCGACATGTAGATACCTTGTGACCAAATTGCTCACAATTAGTGCAAGTCTTGCTTTGCCCGAGAGGATTCAAACGATAAATGATTGTGATCACAATGGATGCACTACACATTTTGTTGGTAAGGTCGAGTTTTCCTAAATGAGTTGATGATTTTCAAGAGCTCTTGTTGTTGTTTCATTACATCGGCCATGAGATTTTGAGTTTGGGTGTTACCTATCTCAAGTATTCCTTTGCTGGATTGGGAGTCAAATTCGAGGCCTTTTCCTTTCTTGTCAGGAGTTCTCTCCTTGTGTAGGTCTTCTATGTGGATTGCTTCATTAAAAACTCCATTGAGATTTGCTCGATCTAGCACGGAATTTCTAGCTAGCACCTCATAGATATTTTCATCACGGATACCTTGATGAAAGCCTTTATAACTGCTTTAGCAGTTGGTTTTTCAACTAGTGGGATTCTCTTGTAGAGGCCTTTTAATTGAGACACATAGTCTCACATGCTCTTTCTTCATGTTGTTCAATATTCATGAGTTGGACAATTAAATTGTACCTATAGCCTGCCTTTGCTAATCACTTAATGAAAAGAGTTTTAAGGGCTATGAAGGAAGCCTTCTTAGTAGCATTGAGGCCAATAAACCAAGTATGACCCTTCTCGCCCATGCAAAGCCCAAAGGTTTGAGCCTACTTGGCATCTCCTATAAGGTTATTGGCCTCACAAACTTTCTCAAACTACTCTTTGAATCTAAATGGGTCATCTCCAACATGATACTTATTAATTTTCTTGGCCACTAGGGGTACTTTGGTTTGGTCTTATTGGGCAGGTGTGTTACCCATCCCAATCAGCAGTGTTTGTGCCATATGAGCTCCTAGAGTGAGCAGATCCATGTGATCAAAGAGTCTAAATTATTGGACGAGGTCAGTTAGGGTGTTAGTGGATGATCCTCATATTCCAACATTCAACAACATGTTCTTGATCCCATCTAGTTGAGATTTCATGTTCAAAAGTTATTGCTTTGTGACCATGGTGTGTTCGAGGATCTTGCTAAAAGTACTAGTTCTTTAAGGGCCATAAGTTTTTCCTCAAGTTTTGTTGGGGAGATTCAAGCATGATCAAAGAGTGCAGCTACTTGGTAGTTATCTAAGGACTCTTGGACATCTCATGGGAGAGTTAAGAAATGTTGCTTCATCCATTGTGAAGGTTGTTGGGATAATAAGAGTTTCAGGGCTAGGGCTCTACTCCTTAGAAGGAGAGAGGATCACCTTGCCATTTTACAAGTGCATACAACTAAATCAATGTGAGAGGTTAGCCTAGGCCTTGGCTATGGTCCTTAGTGGGTGATGGATCAAATATTATGGAATTTCCTTGTTTGTTGTTTGGTTTAGTTGTTTACAGGGATTGTGAAGTACCTTAAGGGTTCTCTCAATGTTGGTGACTACAACAAATTCTCTTCATCATTCCTATTTTCAAAGTTAAAAGAAACATGTAGTGTAAAATCAAGATTTATTCCTTTCAAATGCAATGTGCATGGGTGCAATCGATTCCTTAAAGTATCACAACCATGTCATGTTGACAATATGGCGAGTAAGGATGGCACTTTGAAGAAAATATGTAAAGCAAGAGGTTCAAATTTAGAATGCAAGTAAGACAAGTATGAGTGAGCCTTGAGGCATAGTGTGTGAGTGATTGGTTAGTGTGAGTGAGTGAGTATGAGTGAGGGATAAGTGAGATGTGAGTGTTAGTGAAGGATGAGATGTGAGTGTTATGGGTATGAGTGAGTGAATATAGTAATGATTGTGAGTGAGTGAGTGTGAGTTTGGATGAGTGAGTGGGTATGAGTGAGGGATGAATGATGAGGAATGAGTATGAGTGAGAGTGAGAGTATGAGTGAGGTAGGTATGAGTGAGTGAGGGGTGATTGATGAGTGAGTGAGGATGAGTGAGTGGATGAGGTAGGTGAAGGAACTGTATAGCTATTCTTTAGAAAGTCAGAAGACAAACAAAGAGCTCAATCTCTCTTCAGAACAAAGTGCTAAGCTGATGGCTCCATCTTTGCCCAGTCCCTCCATGCTCTTGTGTAGCTTTGCATTCTCTACCATTTTAAGGTTGCAACTGACATCAGCTGTTGGAAGTACACATGAAAGCACTCTCAACAGGCATGGTGCCATCCCCTTCCAAAGATTGGCAAGAGCTATGTGAACCAACACACATGACTAGGCGCTGGCCATGGCACAGTTGATCTCACCAGGAATGGGTCTGTTGTCCCTAAAAGGGCAAGAACCACAAGGTTGTGGGATGGTGGGCTGCACCACAGTGCCAGTGAGACTAATGGGACTTGAACCTGCCCCTCCTGTGAGAAAGCATTTTTAGCTTTTAGTCTAAGACATCAGGGGAGACATCAGCAGACCTTTTACTCAAAAACATTAGGGGACACATCAGCAGCATCTTTCTTAAAAGACCTGGTCATGCTGGGAACAGTCACAAAGTATTGGTTCATTGCGACTATTATCTCACTTTACATCATAAGTGAAGCACTACATAACAATCTAATGCATAAGTTGTTTCTTCAACTGCAATGCAGAAGCTGCTGAACATCAAGGGATTTGTGGTTTATAAATAAGGTTATTCCTATAAAGCCTGGGTGAATTATCTCTATGAACGTTGAGTCTAATGAGTCAATCTATTGGTTGAATGATTATGTACATGAATAACTTGAGTGTGTATTAATATGCATGTGTGGTTGTGTGCATGTGTGTGTTGTGTGTTTTGTGTTAGTGGTGAGTTTTAATGTGTGTGAGTGTGTAATTGTGGAAATGGGGTCTACGGAGGTGCGTGCTTTTGGGTGTCGAGATAGTATGGTTGCGATGGGAGAGTTCGGGTGTGTAATGGATGTGTGCGTGTGTAAGTTTGTGTAGCTGAGGGGGAGTAGTGTATATACTAGTGTGTAAATGGAAAGTATGATAGGGAGAGGAAGGGTTAGGTGTGCGTATGACTACTAATATTGTATGTAAGGGAGTGTGCATGTGTGTTAGTATGTGTTAGTGTGTGTTAGCATGTGTTGTTAACCCTCAAACGAACAAGGCAGAAAATCCAAAAAATCTAAAGCAGAAGACAAAGCCAAGGTAAAAGCAGAATGGAGAACGAAGGCACGCTAAGAAAAATTGAAAAACACGAGGTGTGAAAAGTCCTAAATCAAGGAGAGGCGCTCAAGAAAAAGTGCAAGTCAATACTTTTGTAAAAGAGCGCAAGGCACAATGTGATTTATTTTAAGAGCACTAGGCTCTGACCTGTGCAAATTGTAAATGTAGATGGGCAGTAGGAAGGAAGCTAGGAAGATATGAGAACAATGGAAAAAAGGGCCGGCCATGTAAAAAGGGGATGACCACGTCCAAATGGGATTTAGGGCTTTGTATATAAAGTTCAAAAGATGAATGTGAGCTCATTCTTTGGTGTGTAGCAAAGTGGACTCTTCTTCTTCTCTCCTTCTCTTCTCTTTGCTTGCTTGTGTATGCTTGAGGGAGGGAGTGTGAGAGTGTGAGGGAGTGAGTGTGTGAGTGTGTGAGGGTGAGGGATCAAGGAGGTGAAGCTCTCCACTATCTCGTCTCTTCTTCTTCTCTCCTCTTCTCTTCTCTTCTCTTCTCTTGTGTGCAGCTATGGAGGATGGAGCTTGGAGGCGGAGGTTTCAGGATGCTTGAGCTTGCATCAAGAATCATGGAGCTATCAGAGTGCTTGAGAGAGGAAGAGACTCAATAGGGCATCAAGGTAAGCTCACTATACTCATAGAGTGGGATGGTGCATTGGCTATGTGAGAGGTAGCTATTAGTCCTCGCTTGAAACACTTGAATAATAAGCGGTCCCTGGGTCTTGGCGGTAGAGCTTGTGCTCGCCTCTACATTTTGGTTTTGTTGCCATGACCAATGGATTCAAGCTTGAGCGTTTGCACGCTTCAAATCGAGCATCGAAGTAAGGGTTGCATCCTTGAACCGGAACTTGAGGTAGACATGAGGTTTTGGGTCTTTAATCCATGCTACAAGTAAGTATTTTTTATATTTGATGGTTATTTTAGTAGGAGAAATTAGTTGAGTACCTTGCTTTCGATTCTTGATGCATTTAGAGCAGGTTAAGGTTAGAAAATCGATTGAAAAAGTGTAAAGTTTGCTGTTGTAAAACAGGCCAAACAGGGCACAGATTTGTGAAAAATGAGAGGAAGGGAGCTGAAGGGGGTTGAGACCGACAAGTGAGGGAGTAAGAGTGGCAAGAACTTTGTGGAGGAGGGGTTTAATAGCCAGGAGAGCAAGGGAAGGCTCATTTGAAACCCCGGTTACCTGAGAGAGAGAGAGAGAGAGAGGGTGAGAGAGAGCTTCATTGTGTGGACTTGCTTCAATATCATCACTGACGAGTTCATTGCCCACTATAGGTATTCCCACACCTTTCCTTGCATGTGTAGCTAGGATTTGGAGGTGCTCGACTAGTAGGAAGGCCTCGATCGCTTGGCGCAACGAATTTTGTGCAAGCTTGGTGAAAAACGTGTCGCATTCGGCCCATCCGAGTGACGACGATTTTGGGTCGAGTCCCAGAATTGGCCCACCCTACTTTTGGCCATTCGGCCCACCTGACTTGAACACCCACCGCTCGGCCCGTCCGATTCAACTTGTTGGACCAACTTGCATTCAGCCCATTTGACTCGGCCCTTGGCCGTTCGTCCCAAACCCATTCGGACAAACCACTCGCCCTCAGCTCGATCGATTCGGCCCACTACCATTCGGCTACTCAGTCCTTGGACTAGTAAATTTGGCCCAGTATAGTTTGGCCATTTGGCCCTTGGACAACCTCGTTCGGACTGGCTGAATTTGACACTTGGACCAATTGCATTCGGCCCTCGGCCATTCGGATGGGCCAAATCAGACATTCAGCCCCTGGAATTCGAACCTGTTGGGCCGACTTTGATTATTTAGAATTTTTTGAACATTAGACCAAACCACCTACACACCGGTTGTCCGAACATCCGAAGACCACACAGAAACTAGAGAAGTCTTTCTGGCACAAGGAACAAAGGGATCAACGTGACTCAAGCATAGAGGCGACGCTAGTCAACCATCTAGTGATTCAGCCAGACAAGTGGAGTCTTAGAGCACAATCGAATCATGACGGGCAGAGAGAGTAGCAAATAACCCTACAAACCAGTGAGGATGGGCCAAAAACCGGGCATGCAAACCTATCAAGCTAAACCCACGACGAGAGTGATAGAGTCGTCTAGGCACTTTCTTCTCACTCACTCTAAATTCCAGTCCTCTAAGCACAACTGAAAAAAGTTAAAAGCCTGACTTTGCACAGTGCACAAAAAGGAGCACACATGCACACACACACACAGAGTGAGGGTAAGTTGAGGATTGGTTGTAATTAATAAGGAACTCACCCAGACATAAGAACTTGAAGGAACCCACTAGTAGGAGAAGACCCAAAGACATAGGCGGGTGATTGAATCCCCAAAGGGAGGACCAAGCGAGGAATACAGCTGAAAACCAGACGCATACTATTGTGGAGGTGGATCTACCTGGCCTTATCAACCTTATCACAAATTGGAAGTACAAGAAGTCCTAGATATGGAAGAGGGCAACTCAGGTTGTAGAAGAGATGAGGAGCTTAACTTAGGAGACTTTCTTGAGGTTTTCCAACAGTTAGTGTACAAATACGACACTCAAATCTAGCTAGAACACTGTGCTAGACCAGTCGAGGACATCTTAGTAGCAGACTTGGAGGAGGAAATAAAATTGGCCCGTAGAGCTTTGCAAGGCCTAGTTGCGTACAACCAGGATGAGAAAACTAGGAACTTACGCCAGAGTTTAGAAATGCAAGAGATCCAGAGGGTGCTAGCCCTAACGGGCAGAAATCGGTCAGAGAGTGAGAGAGCGCTAGAAGGAGATCTTACAGTGAGCGATCTCTTGATGAAGTGACTGCTAGATAACACGATTGTAGAACAAAGTGCTACAACTCTAGCAACATCGCTACTGACAGGGTTGGGAGTTAACCAAGGCTCTAAGAGCCAATCAAAAATCCCTATGGTAGCAAAGTAGCTGGACAAATACCAAGCAACTGATGACCCATACAGCTTTGTGGAGCAATTTGAGCAGGTCTATGAGTCCAACGGCCTCAAACTGATCCTACTCAATGCTCCCAAGCCTTTGGACTTGTGCTTAGGCGACAAGGGTCGGACCTAGTACACAAGTCTAGATGTTGCGGAGCATGCCAATTTTAATGGCCTGAAAAATCTCTTCATTAAGAGATTTTCCAAACCATTATACTCCAATAACCTGCTAGTGCGGCTTATGAACATCAAGCAGGAAGAGAGAGAGGACATTTGAGATTATGTGACATATGTAAGGAGCCTCTTCAAGATAATTTTCCTGGGTACAACCGAAAGGGCAGTATCCACGGTGTTCATCAATGGAATATGGGTCAAGGAGCTCTACAAAGCCTTGGCCTGCAACTCAAGCTTGCAGCGAGATGCACTGTCAAGGGTCTTTGAAGAAGCTATTAGAGTGGATGACCAGCTCAAGAAAAGAGGCTCTAGAGGCTCGAATTAGTCCAGTGCCAGAAGTTTCGAGAGAGCCTCAACGCCGAGTGAGAGAATGGACTCAAGCACTCAGGACAAAGGGAAGGGCAGTGAGTCGGGGCAAGAGCTACCAAAGATTAGGATGGACATAACCAACAAACTACAGGAGATGATGAGATGACCAATGTGCCCACACGTCCAATGTGTGCATTGTGGCAGAAACCACTTCCCAGCTGAGTGTCAGGATCCTAGGTCACGACCTTGTGCTAATTGTGGTAGGTTTGGCCATGACACCATGCATTGTCAATTACCTCGAAGGCTCCCATACCCACATCCTTACCATCAACCCCACCTTGCAAACAAGTCAACAAAATTATTTGGAAGGGGGGCCCCACTAGCTCTTTCGGCACTAAATGACGCTAAACCGACCATCCCTAGGGTGGAAATAAATCCTATGGGTATCCCTAGACCACCTGGACCCTACATGACCCATCCACCGAGTGATACCCCAGTCCACTAT
This sequence comes from Lygodium microphyllum, assembly GCF_053477565.2. NCBI lineage: Eukaryota > Viridiplantae > Streptophyta > Polypodiopsida > Schizaeales > Lygodiaceae > Lygodium > Lygodium microphyllum. Next base: position 155,487,292 of record NC_141145.1, read on the forward strand.
GTGGACGAGCCTAGCAACAATGAGCCTTATGTAAACCTGTATGTATTGTACGATGAGGAAGGCAACGCTATCCTCATGGACTATTGACCCGTACCGGTGATGACATTGGGTAGAGGAAGAGGCAGAGGCCTAGGAGGGCAAACCCAAGAACCAATCGTGTGTTGGATTTGTGGTCACCCAGGTCACATTTCTTCGCGCTGCCTTGAGAGGGAGCAAGCAAACATAGATAAGGCTGACCTGAGATGCGCTGAGTGTGGAATCACACATCTCTTTGTCGATTTCCCTAGGTGAGACCGTCCTCTAGTTTGACAAACGAGCCATCGGTTCCATTGGGGTTGTTAAGTGTCGAGACACTCAATGGGGAGGCCACACCTATCCCATTGCATGTCATGACCCGTGCGTAAACGAAGCAGGCTGGCATATCATTACCAGGGTCTAGCAACCTTGATGCAACCTCAGTAAGAGGAGTTAGAGACAAAGAAAGAAGAGACCATAGGCTAAGGTGACCCTCAAAACCAAAAGTGCCACGACTCTTTCGGTTGGAGGAAAAGTCATTGACGCAGAAGAAGAGACGTTGGCACCTCAGACGACTGAAAAGGGAAGTGCTAGGGTTGGGGAGTACCCCAACCCGAAGGACCAACTCGAAGCCATCAAGAAGGTGAAAGAATGGATAAGGGAGGCCCAAGAGCACCTAAAGGATGCTAAGCCCATATTGGGGGATGAGATTGATGATCTCTCAAGCATAGGCACCCCAATCTCTCTCCCACAACCAAAATCAAGGGAGGCGATGGAACCACAAGTTGGTGGACCACTTGGAAAAAGTCTAAATATTTCAGGCCAACAAAATAATCAGAGCCATTGGCCAAGAACCACAAATATAGAAGATAGGCGAGTGACTAGAAACCTTCACAATACACTAGTGACCACCCTAGTAACTTTGAGCTTAGGCAACCTGCTTAGGCAGCACCCAACATTATGGCTAGAGCTAAAGCAATGGGTTGAAGAACCAAATGAGCCAATGGCCACAGACTTGCCTAAGCACGATGCATAAACCTAAATACTGAGTCTAACATTGCACTCCATGCCTAAATCCATGCAGGTCAATGCCTTTTGGGAAGGCAAAGAAATGCATGTAGTCCTACAAGTCCTAGCACTGGGAGACGTCACCAGAAAGGGAATCATGACACAGGGGCAGGAGTAAGTGTACTAAGCCATGCGGTGCTCCAAACGTGGGGTAACCCACCAGTCAAGACTGCTAGGTTTAATGTCACACTGGCAAATGGAATGAAGGTGAAGCCATTCGGAGTGTTAAAGAATTGGCCAATAAAGATCGCAGGGATCCAATTCTTTGTTGACTTCATAATAATGAAGGGAGTGGACTACACATCTTGCTAGGCCGACCCTGGATGCGCAACGTGAGAGTCGTAGAAGACTGGGGCAATGGTCTTATCTTCTTAGGCAACCGAACAGAATCTATGAGAGTAGAGATGGACACTTGGAAGACTATGCCAGTTGACCTAGATGCCATTTGCCATGCTGAAGGGCGATGGACAGACTAGGGGATCCTATGGAGCTCTTACCAAGTATATCACGTGCTCTGAGGACGAGCGAGATTGGATGCACATTCTTGCTACCATCGACCTATCATTCTCAGATGTTGAGGAGTACGAACAGACCATCAAGGCAACTGATAAGTTCAAGGACACACCTTTAGTGCCAGTCTGATGACCAGGAGTCTACGTGGAAGACCCACTCATGTTGCATTCCGAGTCCCAAGCAATAGACGCAAGCTCCAGGAGATCCTAGGATACTTAACCAATAAGTTGGCTAGAAATCTAGTGGCAAACCTTAAGCCACTCCAAGATCTCTTAGATGAGCCTAAATGGCGATGGTCCAATGTGCATGATTTGAACTTGAAGTACAATTGGGCCTTACTTCTTGACCAATAAGAAGGGAATAGACAGAACCATGAGAATCAGGAGGAGCAACCTAACAAAGACAACTCCAATAACGAATATGAGGGCTATTGTTCCTTCAGTGATGAGGGCGAAAAGGAAATCGATACCCTAGAGTATGACACTGGGGGGCATGTAATCAAACAAATACAAATAGACCCCAGACCATGTAAGCAAAGTGCACTTTTAGAGGTGGAGTCAGACATAAGGATTGCGATCAAACTTGGTTGGAGCACACAGGTGCAATCGATTACGAGCGGGCAGGCCTAGCCCAAGCAAGTGATGCACCACTACTACGAATGGACTCACCTTCTAAGCTACAACCACTAGGAGAGAGCCCCTCTTCTAGCAAAAATGGAGAGTTCAGTTTCGAATTGGAAGTCAGCTCAGATAGTGACCCTGAAATACCTCAGCTTCCCAAGACTAGACACATTAAGGGGGACCTACCCGTTCACCTATGATGCCGACGATTAAGAGAGGAATGACAAATGCTAAGTAAAGAAATGCGAAAAAAAAAACAACAAAAACCGTAAGACCTACCAAAACGATTCACAAAGTTCAAAAAGGGAGATAGGGTGGTGATCTTGCTGGGAGCCAAATGATAGGGGTAAGCAAGCAAGCCAATCAAGGGACCTGCCAAGGTCAAATATGTCAATTTAGCTAAGGAAGGGGAGACCCCACGACCTGTCTTTATAGCGGATGACTTGGCTAAGCAAGATGAAACAAGCTCGTTACTCTCCTACGAGAGTATATAGATGTGTTTGCTTGGTCCCTAGAAGAACTTAAAGGGGTAGATCCGAGTGTGGTGACTCACAACATACCCATGACACCTGACGCAACATTGGCCAAGAAACAACCATACCCCATGAATCCAAAGCACGCCCATGATGTCAAGGAAGAAATCGACAAGCTAATGAGAACAGAATTCAACTACAAAATCAAACACACAGACTGGGTCTCACCCATAGTCATTGTACTAAAGAAGAATGGGAAGATTAGAGTGTGTGTCAATTACAAGAAGGTAAATGCAACTTCAAAGAGAGATAATTACCTGGTGTTGTATATTGAGCACATATTAGAGAGAGTGGCTGGAAAAGAGGCCTACAATTTTTTGGACGACTTCTTTGGATACAATCAGGTGCAAGTGCATCCTAACGATAGGCATAAGACGGCATTCGCCCACTGAATGGGGGGGTCGTTGCCTACATAGTCATGCCTTTTGGATTGACTAATGCACCAGCCACTTTCCAATGACTGATGTGTACAATATTCAAAGACATGCTGAGGAAGGAGTTAGAAGTCTTCATGGATGACTTGTGCGTTCACTCTACTTGGCGAAAACACTTAGGCAGGCTCCAAGCAGTCTTTGAATGATGTCAGCTATACCGCCTCTCATTGAACCCCTTGAAATGCCAATTCTAGGTGAAGCATGGATGTATCCTAAGACATGTGGTGTCATAGAATGGCATTGCCATAGATTTCTCAAAGATCAAGGTCATTTTCAATCTTCCACCCCTAGTGTGGCTAATTACAAGGGTGTTCAGTGCTTCTTAAGACATACCGGGTACTATCGACGATTTGTGTTAAACTATGCATCGATTGCTAGACCTTTATATAAGCTGTTGATTGTATTCGAATGGACCGCAGAATGCCAAGGTGTGTATGAGGAAATAAAAAAGGCTCTAACCACCACTTCGATAATACGAGCCCCAGATTGGACACTCACGTTCCATGTGCACATCGATGCTTCAAAATTCATCGTAGGAGTTGTGTTGTGTCAACCTGGTGAACACAACGTGGATTATCCAATGAGCTTTGCTAGCAGACAACTCACTAAGACTGAAATGAATTACTTGACAACGGAGAGAGAGGGCTTGGCCATGGTATTTGCCGTGAAGAAATTCAGACATTATCTTTTGGCTACGCCTTTTACTTTCTTTGTTGACCATCAAGCCTTGTTGTATCTAGTTAATAAACCATGCGCTACAAGATGCATTGCTAGATGGCTTCTTCTACTTTTGAAATTTGACTTCTCTGTGGTAGTGCATAAAGGGAAGCAGCACTACATGGCTAACCATTTGTCTCATATCCCCACAAGAGAAGTGACTGGCAAGGCATTGTGGATGAGCTGCTAGACGCACACCTATTCCGCTTATCCAATGAAAAAGATTTGTTTAGAGCTGACATGATGCCATATTGGAAAAATGACATAGTTCAAGTGCTTGAGCAAAAACTGCTGGAGTGACCAATAGACCAATAGATAAAGCCCGACTTAGACGGCTCATCCTAAAGATCCAACCATACCAGTTAATAATAGGCTAACTTTACAAGCTGGGACAGGACGAGTTACTGCGTAGATGCATGTGTGAACATGAAATACATGACGTGCTAACAGAGGCACATGGTGGAATCTCCGGAGGATATTTCAGCAAAGAAGCGACAACTTGCAAAGTTCTGCAGCCCCAGCTATGGTGGCCTACCCTTTTCTGAGATGCTACACACTTCGTGAAACACTGTGATGAGTACCAAAGGACCAAAGCCCCGATTCGTAAGGATCACATGGAGCTAACCCCAATTATCGCATGATAATCCTTCGAGAAATGGGGGATTGACTTCATCGGACCCATTAGTCTTGCAGCACAGTATTCATAAGCCAAATACATTATTGTGGCTATCGATTATCTGACAAAATGGGCAAAAGCACGAGCTACAAGAAAGAATGACGCTTAAGACACCGCTAAGTTCCTATGGGAGTAAGCAATCTCACGATTCGACTGCCCCATTGAACTAGTTAGTGACAAGGCACCCAGTTCATCAACGAAGTGATACCTTGCCTCATGTCCTCCTTCCTAATCATCCATCGAAAATCCTCGCCTTATTACCCACAGGAAAACGGTCAAGCCAAATCAACAAATAAAATCCTAATAAACGTCGTGACTAAGTTCATCTCTGCTTCACGCAGTGATTGGGATAACAAGTCGATGGCGGCCTTATGGGCCTACTGCACAGCTTATAAGATAGCTGCAGGACAAACCCCCTTTAGATTGACATATGGCACAGAGGCAATCCTCCCCTTGGAATTCTTCGTACCAAGACTCAAGATCGGCCTTCAAGAAAGATTGGGATGGAAAGGGGGCATGGACGGAACGTTTGATTGAACTCGAATGCTTTAACGAAAACCCGGCTTCTAGCCACCCATGTGCTCATATGCGAGAAGGCAAGACACAAAAGCTGGTTTGACAAGCATGCCAGGCAGTGCAACTTTGAACAGGGTGACTTAGTACTACTATACTCAGTCAAAGGACATAAGCAAAAGTTGAAGTTTTGAGGGCTAAGACCTTTTAAGGTTCGGACCATCAGTCAAACTGGCAACGTAGAACTCGAAACCCTAGAGGGTGAAGGCATAGGCTTCTTCAATGGCAGCCGCATAAAGAAGTACTTCCCTCCCACACACCCATTGCATGAGCCCCCAATGCCAGCACCCCCTGTCCACGTACGAGAAGCCACTATCACTAAAATAGATGGTGAGGATGAGGAAGAAGTACCACCAGGCTACCTCAACATGACGGTCACTCCTGAGCACACATACACCATCAAGGCATTGATTGATCAGGGAGCTGATTTTAATATCTTAACCCATGACCGTTGGACCCAAATTAGCAAATCGTCATTGCAGCCTACTAATTCTAGTCTCACCCCTTATGGAGGCCAACCCTACAAACTTATGGGAAAGTGCAAGGTTGTTGTTTCTATTGAGTCTGAGAGCATGTCGCTAATTTTCTCTGTGTTGCCCAACACTAAGGATGTAGGCACAAAATCTCTGTTAGGACAAACTTTCAAGAAGCGTGTGTTGCAATGCCGACTAGGAGTTGCATCACATCCACCTAGCCATGGGTAAAGTTCGCATAGTTACAGCTTTTAGCAAAGGGCGGTGTGACTCTTTCCAAGTCCACAAAGCCACTGGTAAGGAAACCCACCGCCAAGTCTTGAGAGGGTGGTTGTGACTTATCACAACCTATCCAGGCTTGAGGCCAGCAACCCACTAGAACCACCATTGAAGCCCATGAACCCCAGTTCAAATGGGCATCTAAATAGGGAGCACCACACCTAGGAATAGAAACCCACAGCCTCAACCCACGACCTCACAAGGCTAACAATCCACACCCAAAACCTAGGAGGCCAAGGCAGAACCCTAAACATTGATGCACAATCAAGCCGTGATGGGTCCTTAATACCTTATTGCGCATGCAAGGCTACTATGAGGGTAACACGTGTATTTGGATGGCTAAAGCCAAAGTGACCAAAGGCCCTACGCAAGCTCCACCCTCAAGCTTGACCACCCACAACATCATGCCAGAAACACTCAAACTGCTAGTGAATCAGGCCGCTAAGCCCATAGAACCTCCAAAGCCTAGCTCTACAAGGCATAAACCAATCTGTCCCCCAAAATCGCCGACTCCTACTAACAAAATGCCTAGTTCTAGTGCACATGATGCCACTTAGATCTCAAATTCATCTAGTGGCATGACAACCGCAACCACCACCAAAACCATCAAATGGGAAACCCAACTCCAAGCCTAAAAAGAAAACCACACCGCGACTATTACCAACTGAATTATCTAGCCTTGTCAAGCCTCAACCACCCCCCGACCTTCGACCCTCATATGAGCGATGATCAATTCCAACTTTGGCCGCAAACTTAGTTGAAAATACGGGGGACGAATTGGTTGCTTGCCTCTGATGCTTGGATGCTACTTTCATGACCTTGGCTAAAAGCTACGAACAACTAGACTTAGGCCTCTTGGAAGAACCTATAGCAACGGAAGTACGAACACTCCCTTGCTCTTGGGAAGAGTCAGAATTTGTATTCGTCAAGGATTTCGAAGCAGCTCAGGAATTGATTGCAATTGAGATATCCCAGGAGCAAGCTATCAAGCAACCTCTCATTACATCATATAACAAGAATACAACCCCGGCCACAAATCAAGAAATCACGAAGTTGAAGCAGCTTATCGACCACAACTCCTCCTTCTTGCAGAAATGGTACTATGCTCTATGATTGCAATGGGAGCAAGCAAGATACCAAATAATGACCAATGCTGGACAACGGCGCGCAATCAAGGCATTTGAATATGACCCAACTATGTTGCTCCAACTTCCTATAGGGTGTTAACTTCTATTTGTAACTGACCCCTAGAAGAACACATTGAGGGACATCCGTATTTAGATCGCATCATCACTGAGGAGGAGTTGCATGTCACTGGTCGAATGGACTTTGGTGACTTCTTACTTGATGTTCTCACTTATATTATGCATGTAAGCATCCGCCCTTTTGACATGGATAGCTATGCGAACCTCGAGTATAATCGAAATTTCTATGCTTGGCTCATGCGAAGGTAAAGCACTCACATTGTGTGCTAAACGGCCCTCATCCTCTAACCCTTTAATCCTAGAAAGGATTCTTCTCAATTCAAAGAGGGGGAGGCATGGTGAAACATACCAAAAACCATAAAGGAAAATAACACATGCGGGACATGAGGGACCTCAATGGTAGGACAAAGCAACTTGTGACTGAGGAATCAACAATAAAACTTGAAAGCAATGGACTTAGACTGTCGAAGGAAAAATTCTAATCATGTACTAAAAATAAGTTTATATGCCAAGCATGAAGTTTTTTCTTTTAGTAAAGCTAGGTGGAAAAGCACTAATAGCAAAAACCATGGCTTATAACAGGAGCTGAAGATGTCGCAGCAAGACCGAGCCCATTGCCTACCTTTCATGGAATAGAAAATAGCAAAGTATGGCCTATCCCTTGAAAATTGGGCATACAACTAGCTCGGGTTTAGGAGCATCCACAACATGAAAGGGGTGGTGACTAGTGAAGAAGCTATCATGAGGATTGTGGATCAATGCAACCTCACCATGTATATCGAAAAGTTGACCATACTAGGTGTGTGGAATTCGTGAGGACATATGACCCTGATAAGGAGAGTGGGAAAATGTCATTGGCAAGCATCGAAGGAACCAAGTAGGTCCAGGTCTTGCTCAGCAAGACCTTAGTGGAAAAGGCACTAGGATTGGAACTAAAGGTGGAGAAGAGGCACAAATGAGACATCTATGCCATGCTAGGGATGAAGAAGGAAAGTGTCTTAACAAATGATGGCATAAGTATCCAAAACATCCCCAACGCGGAGATCAGATTGCAAGAAAAGGTGATCCGCACCCTCTTCTCCAGCCTAAGGTACAATTTGCTCATGCATAGAATCAGGGTGCCCGTGCTAGAGAGCGTGGTGGCTCATTCAATGCATGAAGTGGATTGGAATAGCTACGTCAAGAAGACCATAGATAAATCAGTTAGGACATTAGCCCTTGGAAGTAGACCGACAGGTGGAAAATCCCCAGCATCAAAGGGAATCGACAGGAAAAGCCCTCAGCCAAGGCCTCATTCATAGGGTATGGAGGAGTCTTGACCACCCGTATCAGAGAGGCGATGAAAGAGGCACAAGACAGAGAAGAGGAATCAGATGAAACACCTGATAGGTCGCCTCCCCACCAAGAAGAAGAAGAATCAAGTGAAAGGACAGCCAGTGAAGAAGAGGACGAGCAAAAAGCACAATCCAGCAAGAGGAAGATGAAGACCCCAAAAAGAGGACGACAAAGAAGACGCAGGAGGAAGAGAGGAAGAAAAAAGAGGAAGTGGACCTACTTAAAGCCAAAGCTGATTCAAAAAGAGCCGAGGAAGAGAGGAGGAGAAAAGTTGATGAACAAGAGAAGGAGTTGAGAAAGAAAGAAAAGGAGGACTTGGCACAAGCGGTGCACATGTCCATAGAACAACAATGCAGGCAGGAGGAGCTAGGAGTAATGATCTCGCCTAGGCATGACAGGCCGGGAACCATTGCCCAAGAATCAAAAGACTTACCTCCACCTGTCCCTAAAGGAAAGGGCAAAGCCGCACTCTACCCGACCTCGTCTACCCTCTTGCCTACCATCCTGACCACCATAGCAACGCCAAGCATCCCAACCGTGGTAGACGCCACTAACCTTATGGCTTGGGTACAATATTTTGTCAACAAATAGCTAGCTCAGTCAAAAAGCATAGAAGTCCCAGCTGTAGGGCAGAAAAGACCGATAGCAGCAGCAAATGCTGAATCAAGGCAGGACCCTAAGCAGTGAAGGGTGGAGGCCTCCATGACTCCCATCTCCACAAGTGTGACGCCATCCTCTAACTGCGATGACTATGTTGCAGAGCTCCTCTCCCAACTGGAGAAGGCCAAGGAGGAAAAAAGAATAGCGGTGGCTAAGTTGGAAGCCGAGAAGGAGTATGTGGCAGCCTTCCAACTGGAAAAGACTCGGCAAATCGCCACATACCAAAAAGAGATAAGTGAATTGAAAGCCAGCCTCAACATCAAGGAAGGAAAGGAGAAAACCTATAGGTAGTAACTCAAAGATGAAAGCTAGGAACTAGTGGCACTACATTGCAAATATAAAACCTTGATATTGCAGCACCAGGATTTGGAAGCCCAACTACAAAGAGTTCAATCAGGCATGGAAGAGTTGGCCGAAAGAGAAGCAGAGAGGAATTAGGAATGAGAGGATCACCACTGAGAGGTTGAAGACCTCCTCGTAAAAATATTCTTGGAAATAGATGAGCAAGAAAGGCCGGAAAGAGAGATTGAATACTTGGAAAAAGAGAAGGAAGAGCTCACTCACATAGGGAAAGAACGGGAGTCAATCATAACATCCCTACCATGCATGCAGGGGGAGAGCTCCACGGAGGTGATGAAGAGAGCTAAAGAGTGGACAACTCATGCTGAAGAACGAATAAGAACCCTTGCACATCACTGGGCTCAAGCTGAGAAAGATAAAACACTTGCGGAAAGCAGATCAAAGGCTGCCCAGATGACCTTCCAAACACAACAACGTGCCTTCTTAAATATCCTGTTGGATATCACCTAGGCAGAGGAGGGAGAGTCCATGGTGTCTGTGAAGAAGAAACTAGGAATGGCTCATAAAGCGCTAAAGGCCGAACTCCAGATGCCGCCACAACCTAGTGGAGTGGCTAGATGAACAACACCATTATCTCCTATTGCCAGGCCTAACCTCACAAGAAGTGGACACACTCGGGTTCCTCGAAGAGGAGCAGCAAGAGCCACACTGGCAGAGGGAGATAGATGTGAACTTCAAAATGGGACCACATGAAGAAGAACTTGTCCCACCGCCTCCTTCCCTGAGGCCTGAAGAGCAGCAACACATAGACACCTCCGTAGAAAGAAAGGCGACATTGAGAGAAAGAAGGAAGCAAATGGTGGAGACAAGGAGAAAATGGAATATGAAGGGAGTGAGGGAACCCCTGGCAACTATCCCACCATGCGAGGATGATGACTTGGCAAGTTTTTACGCCGATCTTATAATCTGGGAGAGGCAAGAAATGGCCAGGAGCCCCTTCGACCTCAACTTCTGATTCCCCACCACCCTACAAAGAGTGTTACCCATCAAGATGCTAGTGGGATGGAGCTTAGGGTGACATGTCTATAACCACAGGCGAGTGTTACCTACTTGGGCGTGTCCTACCCTTGATGTGCCCTAAGTGAGAAGTGGGGGATCAAAATAAGGCTAGGGGGTTAGGAACAAGGCCGGCCGATCGGGGCCACCGGACGCACCTGATTTGAGGACCCTAGGTGCAGTGGTTGTGATCAATGTGCAACTTGCGGTGGCTACATGTGATATCTTTTTCTTTTTCATTCTTTCCTCTCTTTTCTCTCTCTCTCTCTCTTTTGTTTTTTTTTAAATTAATGATATAAAGTTACATAGTCATGATAGGAGTTTAAGCTTCATCATCAGAGTGGGGTGGAGAAAGAGGCTTGATAGATTTACAAAGGAATTGGTGACTTTGGAGATACCCCTTGAGGTTTAGACGGACTTGAAGGGTGGTGGTGGAGAGGAACGGATGATTACAGTGGATGAAGCGGCTATCATTCATGTCCTCTAGCAAAGCTAAGCAAAATGAAGGCAATAGGGTAGCTCACATCATTAGTCAAGCCATAGCACAAGTATCTATAGCATTAGGATCAAAATGGAGTACGGGAAGTCTGCGCTCCTATGGGGTGGGATCTTGCCTAAGGAGTATCCTAAGCAATCTAAGGTAATTACAAGTAGTAATGAAGGCGGGGTCAGGGCATGAGGAGAATGCGTTAGTGAATTGGATTAGAGTATGAGGTTTTCTAATGTGAAGACAAGGGCATCCTCATATGTAGTGCAATGGGGGTTATAGATTACAGGAAATTTGTAGCAGCCGTGGACATAGCGGTCAAAATCCACTCAGACCCGTTGAGGGTAGGGCATAAAGGGTTGAGTGTTGCAAAAATTCATCCTCGTGTCTAGGTTGGTGTCGCAGATTCTTCTTCTCCATGTAGGTTGGCATTTGGAGCAAGGCACAGACCTTGGCACCTCAAAAAATTGATTTTGCCGAAATTCGGCATCTTCGGTGGCCCATAATGTGGGGTTCTGCTCTCTTTCCTCTAGCCGTCTCTATCTGAGCCTGTTGCCGATGTTAATCACCTCGACAATGGCACACACCCACATGTAATGCACCTTTCTTTTCTTTCCAGGTACAACCAAAGGCCCCACCACCAACTTCAAAGACCCCATCATCCATGCAATGCCCTCCTCATCCTATGCCATGCGCCATTAGGCAAAGCACAACCAACCAACAAGGGGCGGACGCAACAACCACAATCAAAAAGTAAATGAAGAACCTCATTGGGAACACCGTAGGTGAACTCAGCCATGGAGAGTGAAATGATGGATCCATCTAGCATCATTTTCAATTTCAAAGATGAACCCGCCCCTCAACCTCCCTCCAACACCAGGGATCATATCCAATGCAAGGGCCTTTCAGTTCCAAAAATCCCGCCAATAGGTCCATAAATCCCTCCAACACTAGGCATCATATCCAACTCAAGGGCCTTTCATTTCCAAAAATTCCTCCAATGAGTCCATAAATCCCTCCAACACCAGGGATCATCTCCAACTCAAGGGCCTTCAAGTTCCATAAATCCCTCGAACACTAGGCATCATATCCAACGCAAGGGTCTTTCAGCTTCAAAAATCCGTCCAATCGGTCTATCAATCCCTCCAACACCAGGGATCATCTCCAACTCAAGGGCCTTCAAGTTCCATAAATCCCTCCAACACACGGCTTGTACACAAACTCAAAAAGCCACTTGGCTACTCTAGTAGCAGTGTCTAACGACTCACCACCCAATAATAAGTACCAAGGGATTGGCACTCAACTAGGAGCGGGGTAATGTTAACCCTCAAACAAACAAGGCGGAAAATCTAGAAATCTAAAGCTGAAGACAAAGCCAAGGCAAAAGCAGAATGGAGAACAAAGGACGCCAAGAAAAATCGAAAAACACAAGAAGTGTGAAAAAGTGCTAAATCAAGGAGAGGCTCTCAAGAAAAAGTGCAAGTCCATACTTTTGTAAAAGAGCACAACGTGCACCTTGATTTATTTTAAGAGCACCGGGCTCTGACCTGTGCAAATTATAAATGTAGATGGGTGGTAGGAAGGAAGCTAGGAAGATGGGAGAACAATGGAAAAAAGGGCCTACCGGCCATGTAAAAAGGGGATGAACACACCCAAATGCAATTTAAGGCTTTGTATATAAAGTTCAAAAGATGAATGCGAGCTCATTCTTTGGTGTGTAGCAAAGTGGACTCTTCTTCTTCTCTCCTTCTCTTCTCTTTGCTTGCTTGTGTATGCCTGAGAGAGGGAGTGTGAGTGTGAGGGAGTGTGTGTGTGAGGGTGAGAGATCAAGGAGGTGAAGCTCTCCACCGTCTCCTCTCTTCTTCTTCTCTCCTCTTCTCTTCTCTTCTCTTGTCTCGCGTGCAGCTATGGAGGATGGAGCTTGGAGGTGGAGGTTTGAGGATGCTTGAGCTTGCATCGAGAATCGTGGAGCTATCAGAGTGCTTGAGAGAGGAAGCAACTCAATAGGGCATCAAGATAAGCTCACTACACTCGTAGAGAGGGATGGTGCATTGGCTATGTGAGAGGTAGCCATTAGTGCTCGCTTGAAATGCTTGAACAATAAGTAGTCCGTGGGTCTTGGCAGTAGAGCTTGTGCTCGCCTCTACATGTGTGTTTCTATTAGTGTGGGTTTGTGTGTATTAGTGTGTATGTTTGTATGTGTGTGTTTTAGTGTGTATTAATGGTAGGAAGTGAGAAGAAAGGAAGAATAATAAATTTTATTTTTTAAGGAAAGAAAATTTAAAATTTAAAATTTTAAAAAAAGCTTACCTCCATGCATCACCACCTTTACTGACATGGTTGTCGCCGCCCTGTTGACGCCACCAGCTTGCCGTCACTTGCCAGCTAGTCGTTCGCCAACCAGCCAGCCAACCACCAACACTGCCAGCCACCATAGCCAAACACCACCCTTTGAAAATGTGACCCGCCACCACGCTTGTCGCCACCAACGGGCGGCTACATGTCACCAGCTTAGGGAAAATGCTACCATTGAGGGAGGGATATAAATATATATATATTACATTGACTAAAATATTCTTCTTTTTCTTCTTGTCCTCTTCATCTTCTTCTCCCTCTTTCTCACTCCATCTTCTTCTCTTCCACTCCTTATTCCTTTTTTCTTTCTTTCTTCTTCTTCTTCTTCTTCTAACTCACCTCCTTCTTCACTCCCTCTTCTTCTCTTCCACCCTTCCTCTTCTTCTCCTTCTTTCCTTTCTTCTTCTTCTATCTTTCTCTTCCCCTTCTTTCTCTTCTATGCTTCTTCTTCTCCTTGTCTCCTCTTTGTCTCTTATTTTCACACTCCTTCTTCTCCTCCTACTCTTTCCATCTCCTCCACCCTTCTTTCTTTCCTTCACCTTCTACTTCTCTTCTTTCATCTTCCTTCCACCTTGTCATCTTTCTCTTCTTCTCCTTTTTCTTATTGTCCTCTTCTTACCCTTCTATCCTCTTCTTCTACCTTCTTCTTCTTTCTACTCTTATTTGTACTCTCTTCACTTACTCTCTCTATATCTTCTTCTACACTTCTTTCTCTACCTTAATAAGGCAAGAGCTTCATGAGACAAGTACAAGAGTAACCAATAGATTTGATTTGCATTTAATCATGAACATAGCGTATAGAACCACCAATAAAGGCAAGCAATCAATCAACCTTGCTACACAACAAGCCCAACAAGAAGAGACCTTGAGTTTTGTGATTTGCATTTGAGTTTTGAGTTCTTATATTTTGGTGTTTTCTTCTATTACTTTACCCTATTTCAATCTCAATCCAATGAACCAGTTCCTTCCGATTCAACCTTCCTTACCTAGCCACATGGGTTTTGGAATGCTAGCCACAAAGGCAGATGATTGGTGTCCCATAGATCCCATATGCACCCATGCACAAGCCTCCTATCCCACCACATAGTAGGAGTGTGAGAACCTTGGTGATTACACTGTCCTAGGTTCCAACAACAAAACCAAAATGTTGAGCTAAACACACCAACAATCACAAAAATAATATCCACCAAAAAATAGTAGCCAGCACTTCCGCTTTTGAAATCTTCTCAAAATACCATTAATATTATTTCCCCCTAGACAAATGCTGAAAACAATACTAATGAAGAAGTAGGAGTCTTGATGGTGGAGAAACGGATGTTGTTGATGAAGAAAAACGTGCTTGATGAAGAATGATGTGACAAACAACTGATGTTGAAAAAAATGATACCCTTGCTAATACTGTAGATGATGTCCAAAATATATAGCTCAATGGAGAAAAAGGATGGTAGCAAAAACGATGCTCTGTTGAAGAAGAAATCATGGAATGGTGAGGATATAGAGGCCACTGATATTGATAGTTCTTGAGTTCTTCAAGTGGTTCTTCACAAAAAATCCTACAAGCCAACCGGTGCTCTCTCTAAGGGGTGTATCTAACTTACATGTGCAATTATTTGTGCATATGCAAGGGCAACGGGGAGATGGGCCAAACTCCAAGTAAACCTGAAGTGTTGTCCCACACTTGAGGACCCAGTTGGTAAATTGTTATGGTGCGATGCAAAACTCAGGGTGACAGGTTGTCTGAGGAAGCTCAGGATATCTTGCCCCCCTTGAAGTACCCTAAGATTGTGTAGTGAGAGAAGGGCTAGGGGGTTAGAGACAGAGCCAGCTAACCAAAGCCACTGTACGTATCAAACTTGAGGACCCCTAGGTTCAATGAAAGGTGAGTGCACCTAACTAATCATGGAGCTTATGCTCTCTTTTATTTTCTTTTCTCTCACTTTTTTGTTTTTTTAATTTTTTGTTTAAATTTCCTTTCTTCATGTGAATGTAAAAGTGATTCACTTCATAGGGAGTGGCAGCAAGGTAAGTGAAAGACACTGTTTGCTCAAAAGATATGTCTTAAGAAATGTGCGGAGATCAATGGGTGATTTTGGGTAGAAAGGGTGTGTACACTAGGAAAATCTGTTGTCCACCATATCCTCAAGTAAGGCTATATGGTAAGATGGGAATAGTACACCTCAAAGAAGAAGTCTTGCCATAGCAATGCAGTCAATCCCTATGTTGATGTCAAAGAATAAGGGTGGTAGACCATCCTCATAGCTTGAATGCAAAATCTGGGCAACTTGAGTACACTTTAAGGAAATTGTTGAAAGAGGATATCAGATCATGTAACTGGAAGTGATAGATTTTACTCTCATGCGGAGCATTGATATTGGGAATTTTGGAAAAGTTATGTTTGCCATGCTTCTCAACATCATAGTCTCTTCCATACCTTCTCGGGTAAGGGCAACGGAGCACATCTCTCTTTTGATTTGAGTAGCAAAAGGTAGAATGGGCCATTTCATCTACTTCGAGGATAGGATATCTCCATTCCGGTTGAAGCTTCCACACCTCTTGTGGTTTCTATGAGAGATACTCCCTCTTGTTCTTCTCCTTGGGAATCTTACCAGCTGCTTTCAAAGCTAATCTATCCTAATTCTTCAACCACTTCTTGGAAACTTTCTCTCCCACTTGTGTCTCTTATGATGAAGAAGGAATTGCCATGCTTATGGACTATAGACAGATCCCGATCATGATGTTAGGACGAGGTAGAGGGCACAACTTGATACAACCCTATGAGACTCTTGCATGTTGGATTTGTGGCCAAACCAACCTGGTCACATATCCACGCGGTGCTTGGAAAAACAAGAACAAACAAAGGAGAACAAAGTTGATCAAAAGGTGTCCCAAGTGTAGAATCACTCACATATATTCTATTTTCTAGAAGGAGAAAGCTAGCTCTAGCAAAGCTATTGTACCCACTATTCCCTTGGCTCTCTTTGCAATAGAAATGTTGAAAGATGAGGATGTGATTCCCATCTCAATTAATTCCATTACTCAAGTGCAAGCTAGGAAAGGTGGTGTTAATATCCCCAGCCCATCTCTGGCTATTGGCTCTATCATTGGAAAGAAGAATGAAAAGAAGAAAACTAAGCATGCTGCTCTCAAGCTCAAGAGTGATGGGGAGACCTCAGTTCCTATTGTTGCTTTCAGTGTGCTGAGCAAGCTACATCTACTCCACACACTAAACTAGATGCATCGCCTAAAGTATGTGAATACCCTGACCTCAAGCATCAACTTAAGTTGATAAGCAAGGTGAAGAATTGGGTGGCCCTAACACCTTAGGAAGATCTGCTACTAAGCTTGGCACACAACTACTTGCCAAGATCAGCCAAGGAAGTTATAGTGTCTAGAGGTAGACCCTAGGCTTTAAACTGCCCTAGCCTCTACAAGTGTCTCCATCCCATAGAGCATGCTCTTCAAGGAACAATCTAGCCATTTGGACAACATTCAAGACTTGGATTGATGGAAGTAACAAAACACAGCCTATTTCCATTGCCTAGCTCCCCACTTACCCCCATCCTTGGTGCTCTTAGAGTCACTACATTCTGGGAGGGTGTTGAACAACATGCAGTTCTACCTACAGAAGCATTTGATGATTCCACAAGAAGCGGTATTATAGATACTAGAGCTAGTGTCACTATTGTGAATCAGGCAATAGTGCTTCAGACGTGGGAATGGTTATAAGGTGTCCACTTTAATCTCATTGTTGTGAATGGTTATAAGGTGTGCCCCCTAGGTGTGTTAAAGGACTAGCCAGTGAAGATCGATGATATCAAGTTCTCTCTCACATTTGTAGTCATGAAAGGAGTTGACTATGACCTCTTGCTCCACCAACCTTGGATGTGTAATGCATGACTAATTGAAGATTGGGGCAATGGTCTAGTCTTTTTGGAAAATTGTACTAAGGCTTTGCATATTGAAATGGATAGTTAGAAGACTACCTCAGTTGACCTAGATGCTATTTCTAGCTTGCTGCAAGGTGGCACCATCTATCCTCCAATACAGAAGCCCTTGAACAAATATGTTTCATGCTTAGAAGATGAGCAGGACTAGCTTCATATTGTTTCTACCTTAGAGTTTCCATTCACTGAAGAAGGAGAGTACAAAGAAGCTAATGAACATCTGAGTCAACATGTACTTAAGGAAGCCCCCGTAAACAAGTTTGATATTCCTGATGAACTTCCTTATGTGCCATTTTTTTATGATGCATGCTAGCCCATCACAAACATCTACACCAAAAGGCTTTTGTGCACCCATTGATAGACTTGAACTCTGTAAACTCCTCTCATTATGGAGACCAACCTTCAAGAACATAGGCAAGGCTAACCTACTTAGCTCTTAACATGTCCCATTTGGCATTGGACTGAACTACATCAAGTTTTGTTCAATTATCATAATAACGTTTTTGTCTCCATGATGCCCCCTGATGACTCAGACACAAAGGAGGATAGTGAATTTGAAGATGAAGCGACTAAGTATGAAAGAGATATAGATTCTGATGTAGACTATGAATCTGATGGACAAAAAATTGAGCAAATCACACTTGACCAAAAACCCTCCAAACACCTCATTTTGCACATTGATTATGGCATGGCCTATGTTAAATTCGACTTAGAATGGTTGGAGTACCCCTAAAGGCCATGGATTACACTCAACTGGAATTCCACACTTTTTACCCCACTTCCAACCCTAATCTATTCACTAGTGAGCCCTTTAAAAACATACCTTTTGATGCTCCACCAACATCAAAGTGATATGATTCTAAGTCCAATGCTAGCATTGAATCGGATCCTGAAATCCCTTAGCCTAACCCAGCTCCACACTCTAAGATGAACTTATCAGTTGACTTGCAAAGGAAGCATATTAAGAAAGCTCAGAAGAACCCTCACTTTATTGTAGGCTCACAATGTATGACCTAGGATCTCCCTAAACACTTTACTCAATTCAAGAAAGGGGTTCGAGTTGTCATTATGCTGTTTGGTACCAAGTGCCAGGGTGCAACTAGTGAATCTATTGAAGACCCACTAAAAGTGAAGGAAGTTGACCTAGCTGAGGAGGGGGAAATGCCTAAACCTGCCTTTATTACCGAGGATTTAAGCAAGGCAGATGAGAAGGCGCTCATCTGATTACTCAAGGAGTTTCGTATTGTGCTTGCGTCAAACTATATAGATTTGAAAGGAGTCCACCTTAGGTACTTACTCACACTATTCCCATGCAGCCAAATGCTAAACCTATCACAAACAGAGGCCCTACCCCATGAATCCTCACTACGATCAGCATATGAAGCAGGAATTTGACAAATTCCAAAAAGAAGGATTCATTTATTAGATTGAGCATACTGACTGGGTATCACCCATTGTCGTGGTACTAAAAAAAATGGCAAAATTCAAGTATGTGTCAACTATAATAAGGTCAATGCAACAACCAAACACAATTACTATCCACGACCCTACACAAATTACATGATTGAGAGAGTGGCCAAGAAGGAGGCTTATAACTTTCTTCATGGATTCTCCGAGTACAATTAGGTTTAGGTTCACCCAAATGACTAGCATAAGACTGCTTTTGCCACTGTGTGGGGTGTCTTTGCTTATATTGTCATGCCATTTGGGCTAACCAATGCACCCGCCACCTTTCAACAATTGATATACACCATCTTTAAAGACATGTTGTGTAAGTGGCTTGAAGTCTTTGTTGATGACCTTTATGTCCATACCAATTGGGAAGAGCACCTAGCCAAGCTTTGCCTTGTCTTTGAAAGATGTCGGCAATATCAGCTTCCCCTAAATCCACTAAAATGTCAATTCTAGGTAAAGCATGGCATTATTCTAGGATATGTTGTGTCCAAGAATGACGTTGCCATTGATACAGCCAAGATCGAGCTTCCACCCCCCTCCCCCAATCTAAAGGGTATTCAATGATTTCTTGGGCATACTAGCTATTATCGCCACTTTGTTCTAAACTATGTTGTTATTGTTAGGCCACTTTATAAGCTTTTGGTTGTGTGGGAATGCAGTGCTAAAGGCCTGGATGCCTATGAGGCCCTAAAGAAGGATCTTGTCTTCTCTACACCCATTTTACGAGCCCTAGATTGGACAATCATGTTCCATGCTCATATTGATGCATCCAAAATTTCCATTGGAGCTGTTTTGTGCCAACTTGGTGAACATAACATGGACTTTTTGGTGAGCTTTGCAAGTAGGCAACTCATTGAGACTCATATGAATTATTCCACCACTGAATGGGAAGATTTAGCAATGGTTTATGCAATTAAGAAGTTTCAACATTATTTGCTTGCCACCCCCTTCACATTTTTTGTTTATCATCAAGCTCTACATTATCTTGTGAACAAGCCATGTGCTACAGGAAAAATTTCTAGATGGGTGTTGCTTTTTCTTGAGTTTGATTTCTCTGTGGTTGTGCAAAAAGAAAAGCAACATTACATGGCTGATCACATGTCTTGATTGACCAGTGGAGAAAAGGCAACATGCATTGATAATTTACCCGATGTCCATTTGTTTCTACTTCAACAAGCAGCCCAATTGTTCAAGGTTGATCTCACAGCCCATTGGGTAGATGATATCATTGCTATTTTAGAGAATGGAATTCCTGAATTCCCCATTGTGAAGGCTCGTCTCACTCGCTTGTTAATTAAGACTTGACCCTACAGATGATTGTTGGTCAACTCTACTGACTAGGGCAGGATGGTCTCCTTCAACGATGCTTGTGTGAACATGACATGGAGTGTGTGCTCTAGGAAGTCCATGGAGGCATTGCTGGTGGAGTTTTTGATGGTCAAACTACAGCAAGTAAAGTTTTATAGGCCTAATTATAGTGACCCACCTTGTTCAAGGATGCCACACATTTTGTCAAGCATTGCAATGAGTACCAACACACCAAACTTCCTATTCGCAAGGATAAAATGGAGCTCTCACCTGTCATTGCTAGACAACCTTTTGAAAAGTGGGGGATTGAATTTGTAGGACCAATCACTCCAGCTACCCAATATTCCCAAGCATGCTATATCATAGTGGCAACTGACTATATAACTAAATGGACTGAGGCACAGGCCATGCATAAGCATGACACCCATACAATGGCTAAGTTCCTATGGGAACAAGTGATTTCTTTCTTTGGCTACCTGATTGAGTTGGTTAGTGATTAGGGGACTCATTTTTTGAATGAGGTCATTGAGCATTTACTCTCTATCTTTCTAATTATCCACCATAAGTCATCTCCGTACTATCCTCATGGCCAATGGCTAGGCTAAGTCCACCAACAAGATGTTGTTGAATGGTTTTTGGCCAAGACTATTTTTGATTCGTGCTTTGATTGGGATAATAAGCTTATGGCTACCCTTTGGGTCTACCATACTACTTTCAAAACTGCAACTGACTAGTCAACTCACCTATGGTATTGACGTTGTTATGCTAGTTGAGTTTATAATCCCCAATCTTGGCATTGTAGTTCAAGAGCATTGGGAAAGCACTCAGTGCTTGGACTAACTGCCTTGTGGAGTTGGAATGCCTCACTGAAACTTGCCTTTTGGCCACACATGCCCTCCCTGTGCAAAAAAGGCCCAACATAAGGCCTAGTTTGATAAACATGTGCAACAACATTCCTTTGATAAAGGCGACTTGGTGCTCTTATATTCTCTTAAAGGCCATAAGCAGAAATCGAAACTTCGAGGCCTAGGACCATATCATGTTCATCAAATTCGCAAGACGGGGAATGTTGAGTTTGAAACCCTGGAGGGGGAAGGCATTGGACACTTTAATGGTAGTCGCATTAAGAAGTATTACCCCCCAGGTCATTACTTGCATGAACACCCCATGCATCCTCCTAATGTTCCTGTCAATGTGGTCATGGTGTGTGCCAAACATGACATGAGCAATTTGAGTAGTAGGCTGACACTCATAAGTTGTCTTCACCTAGTCCCATGCCGAACTCCTATTCATTTTCCAATGTACGTGCAGTTTCCATTTCTTTAATTTGACCCCAAGGATGACCCTGTCATTCCTCCAGCCTTTCTTCAAATCCAATCGATTGCTACCCAACAAGTTACTACTAATGTTCTCATTGATGAAGGTTCTGATTTCAACACCCTTCCCTATAAACTTTGGATGGATTTGGGCCAATCCACTTTGATGCCCACTCACACTATGCTTCACCCTTATGGTGGCCCACCGTACTCGCTATTGGGAAAATGTAAGCTCTTACTTACTATTGCAAGTGAGAGCATTCCTATTCTTTTTTACATTCTTCCAAACCAAGAGGATGTGGGAAAGGAACTTCTCTTGGTCGACCTTTTAAGTATCAGGCTCCCTACACAATCAACTATGTTGATCAGTACATTACATTGCAATTTTTTTGGTGCCCAGGTCCTTTTGGCTTTCAGTAAAGGGAATCTTTATGTAGGGCACATACCATCTCCTCATCCCGCTCCATCACAATCAATAGCTCCCCAATTCATCAATTGCTCCAAGCCCACCATCACCACGCTACTCCTGTTAGTCGCACCTCCAAACCTGCACCTGTGAAGTTTCCTAACTTCCAGTGGTGACCTCTACCCATCAAGAGTTCCATCTCCCCCTTCACAATCCCCAAAGCCATTAGCCATTACATAGGAAGCCATTTTGACATTGCCAAACTCCTCCAAAGCCAAAAATTTCCTAGGGTTGGGGCACACTCTCTCTTGGAGGCATAGGGCTATTACAAGGGCAATCCCTCCATTTGGATTCCCAAATGACCCAAATTTTTCTCTGTCACTTTTCCTCAGGCTTTCTCGATGAATGCTTCAGGGAGATCTAAGTGCCCAACTTCCTCTTTGCGAGCTTCTCACTCATCTCCACCCCCAGTTGTGCTATCTCAAAATCATCCGAATCATATGAGGCCTCCTCCTCGGCCACACCCTCATGGCCAGTCCACTAGTTGGATTAGGTAGCCCAAGCTAAAATCCAACATGAACGCTAGGACCCGATTTCAACTCATCTTCATATTAGTTCCACCGCTCGTGATCCACCTTTTGGTCTCAAACCTTTGCTCATTTGTTGCTCTCTCAATGACATGGCAACAACAACAAACTTGGACATTACAACTCCTCTAAAGCTACTTTATTACTCCAATTTGACTCTATATTTATCACTTTTGCAAAATTATTTGCTATATTTGACCTCGGCCTTGCCGATAATGAGGCACTTGAACTTGCTACTTGTTGGAAACCAACGTGAGAGGAGAATGAACATATCTATTCCAAAATTCTCTTAGTGCAAGCTGAATATGCCAAGTCTCTTCCTCAAATGTGTCTCCGACCTTCCCGTTTCATCTTGACTTACGCCCCAATGACCAAACGTGATGATGACACTGAGATTTCAAACCTTATGGCCAAACAAACCACTTTTAATCCTTTTTTACACTGTTATGGCCATCGGCTCAAGATTGCTCATGTTGGGAGTCGCCTTATGTCCATTGCTGAGTAACGGCATGCTATTAGCACCCTTTAGGTTGATCCTACATATCATTCTAATGTTTCACTCCATGCTATCATTTTGGCTTGTGATCTCAAAGTGCCCTCCAATCTGTAACACCATCCCTTATTTAATAAGATTCTTACAAAGGAGGAACTACATGTGGCTAGCCATTTTGCTGGTTCCTTCTTACTCATAGATATTGCCACTTATTTGTGCAGTTTTGTAATGCAACCATTGACCTAGATGTATTTGCAGAAATGTAGTATAACCCCACCTTTTATACTTGGTGGATGTCCTCCTTTCTGCGTCTTTACACACCATTTAGTTTTCTTTGGATGTTTTTTGTACATAATTAGTTTAGGTTGTTTTTTTATTTTTGTTGGTGTTGCACTAACACCTTCCCTAGTCCTTTGCTTATTGCACCTACAAGATGGGAAGCTTGCTAGTCCTTTTGTTTGTAGGGGGAAATCAAGCCACTCAATTTGGGAAATTTTTATTTAAAAAAAGGCAAAGATATTACCTAAATTTTATATTTTTTTGCACGGACTACTTGAAAATTTCTCAAGATATGGTCTTATTTTGATTAAGTGGATGGTAGGTTCACAATCCAAGATGTCTACATTGGTGGCTATTGAGGAGTCTCGCTATGAGGACAAGGGAGTGTTCACTATGGAGCAATGCAATGAGTTTGATCTAGAGACTAGTTTATGGAGCTTTGGAGCTTTAAATTTTTGCCAACATTCTAACTTAGAAAACATTGTCAACAGGTATCCTAAAGGTAGGGAGTTGGTAGCTAAATGTGGGCTAAACAACTATGTGTAAGCAACCAATGGGCCTATTCATTTTGCTACTTGCTACAACTTTGTGCCAAACTAATGTGGATACCTTGATTTATGATCTCTTCGTATATTTCACTTATCCACTAGTAATCCTAGTGTAGATTTGCTACATTACACAACATTATTAACTAGTGATATAGATTTTCCACTTGAAACAACATCAATAGCTCGCAGAGTAAGAAACAGCCTACAACTGCATTGTCCAGTATGGAAGCAGAGTATCATGGTGCGGCCTTAGCGGCCTGTGAAGCTAAGTGGTTACAGAAGTTACTGAATGACTTGGGAGTACACTTGGACAGCAAAGTCAAGCTGTACTGTGACAATTTGAGCAGTGTTATGTTAGCAAGCAATCCTGTTTATCATGCAAGATCAAAACACATTGAGGTTCACTACCATTTCATCAAGGAAATGGTTTTAGCAAATCATATTGACTTGGAGCATGTGAAGACTGAAGACCAGGTAGCAGACATCTTTACCAAATCACTTGGTAAAGATAAGTTCATTCACTTTAGACAGCTACTTGGAGTGATGCAGATGATTTGAGTTTTGTTTTTGAGCTTGAGGGGGAGTGTTAGAAATCAAGCTCACCGTCAGTGTGTCTTCATCTATGACCGACATCTATGATAGCTAGTGTGTACAGCTATCTACATGTGACTACATTAAATAAGTCGGGTTAGTAGTCAGTCAGTGACCTGACTAGAGTTAGTCAGTCTAGTCTACATTTACACTAGGTCACTTTATCTTGTAGTGTATGTCTGCTTTTCAGTTTAGTGTGTGGAAATGAAGGAATGAGCTTGAGAGCCTGAAGGCTCATGAATATGGAGTCTTTCCCTTTCTCTCTCTCTACTCTTTGAACAGCTCTCTCACTCTCTGATCAATTTCTGCCCGCTAGGGCTAGCACCCTTTGGATCTCTCACATTTCTAAACTCTGGCATAAGTTTCTAGTTTGCTTATCCTGGTTGTATGAAACTAGGCCTTCCAAAGCTCTTTCGGTCAGTTTTCTTTCCTCCAACTTTGGGGATCAAGAATTCCATTAACATAATGGCATCAATATCATAAGTAAGTTATTGGCTAGTAGTGGTATTGAAAGTTCTTCAATAAACCCATAGGTCTTCCATAATCTTTTTATCCTAATTTAAGCACGAAGCAGATATAATTTTAGTCAGGACATTAGTAAGTTTTTGTTTATGGGCTTAGCTTGACCATTTTCCTTAGGATTTTAAGGAAATGACTTACGATGATTGAGTAATCAAGAAAGTGGAGAACAAATGCTCCATGGACTCATTTAAGAAGCATGTCTCATGATCACTGACTAGCTCAATTTGACAATCGAATTGGAAAATCACTTGCTGCCCATAAGAACTTAGCCATGGTATGGTGTCATTCTTGCATGTGGCATATAATTAGTTTGTTGCAATAATGTGCATGCCTATGAGTACTAGGTGGCTAGAGTGATAGTCTTGCAAAGTCAAATTCCCTTTCAAAGGGTATACCATCCAATTAAGCTTAAAAAGCTTTGTATTTTTTTGACTGAATTTGGAGGTGACCAATCTTGTGCATCTTTGAGCTTAGATGGATCTATCACAATTCCCTTCTTGGAACTATAAATCCAAATTATTTTATTTTTTCCTATTAAAGAATATGTACTTGCTCTTTTTCTTGTGTATTCTTAATGTCTCTAGCAAAATTCCCATATGTGCTTCATGATCTCCTTCTTCTTTAAAATAATTGAAGATATCATTAAAGAAGACTATAACAAACTCATCAAGGTAGGCCCTTAAATTGACGTGCACTGGTTCCTATTGAAAGTGGATGGGGCATTAGCCAAACCAAAGAACATTACAATGAACTCATCGTGTCCATATCTTGTGTTGTAAGTAGCCTTTGGGATGTCTTCCTCTTTAATTTTGATCTAGTAGTAGCCCAATCTTTGAGAAAATCTTCACATTTTGAAGCCTATCAAGAGGCTCATTGATCCTAGGAATTGGTTATTTTCTTCTGATTGTCACTTGGTTTAGACTATAGTAGTCAATGCAAAGATGAAGAGTATCATCTCTCTTCTTTTGGAATAGAACTAGGGCTCCCTATGGTGAATTACTTGGTCAAATGTAGACTTGTTCTAGTAATTGGTTGAGCTACTCCTTCAACTCAATGGCCTTTGGGATTGACATTTGATAAGCTCACTTTGCCACAAATGGTCCAACTCTTGGTACAAGTTCAGTCTCATTATCAACTTCCCTTTTTAGAGGAAGTCCAATCAATTCTATAGGAAAAACATATGCATATTCCTTCATTTAAGAAGGTTATTCTTTTGATTCTTTGTCTTGATTAATCTTGTTGATCGCTCTCGTTGTTATCCATTTCTTCTATGTAATGGCAATACATTTCTCTCTCTCAATTCATCACTCCCTCTTTTCTTTCCTTTCTCTCTCTCCCTCTATTTTTCTTTAGTTCTCTTTTTGCCTCTCCCTCTCTCTCTATATATATACCTTTCCCTCTCTCTCTATCCCTTTCCTCCTCTATTTCACTCTCCTCCTTCTCTCTCATTGTATATCCCTCCCTCTCCCTCTCTCCATTTCTCTCTCCCTATCTCCATGTCTCTCTCTTTCCCTCCCTCCCTATCTCTTTGTACGTCACTCTCTCTTCTTCTTCTTCTTCTTCTTCTTCTTCTTCTTCTTCTTCTCTCTCTCTCTCTCTCTCTCTCTCTCTCTCTCTCTCTCTCTCTCTCTCTCTCTCTCTCTCTCTCTCTCTCTCTCTCTCTCTCTCTCTCTCTCTCTCTCTCTCTCTCTCTCTCTCTCTCTCTCTCTCTCTCTCTCTCTCTCTCTCTCTCTCTCTCTGCTTTTCTTTTATTTCTCCCTCCATCTATTTCTCTCTCCCTCCCTCCTCTTTATATCTATCCCTCCCTCGCTTTCTCTTTTTTATTCCCTCTCTATTTTCTTTATCTCTCTCTATATTTTTCTCTCCTCCTCCTCTATATTTCTCTCTCTATTTTCTTTACTTATCTCTCTCCCCCTCTCTCTCTCCCTCTCTCTATTTTTCCTCCTTTTCTTTTATCTCTTCCTGCCTCTATTTCTCTCTCTCCCTTTCTCCTCTTTATCTCTATCCTTCCCTCTCTTTCTCTTTTTTTCCTCCCTCTTTACTTTCTTTATTTCTCTCCCTCTCTCTTTATCTCTCTCTATTTATCTTTCTCTATTAATTTTTATCTCTCCCTCCCTAGCCTCTCTATATTTCTCTCTCTCTCTCTTCCTCTCTCTATTTATCTATTTCCTCCCCTTCCTCTCTCTATTTCCCTCTCTTCCTCTCCATCCCTTCCTATCTCTTTTTTCTATCATTTTCTTTTATTTCTCCTCCCTCTTTCTCTCTCTCCCTCCCTCATCTTTATCTCTATCCCTCCCTCTCTCTTTTCTTTTCTTTTTTTTCCTCTCTCAATTTTCTTTACTTTCTCTCTCCCCTCTCTCTCTATGTTTTTCTCTCCCTCCCTCTCTTTGTTTTTCCTTCCTTTTCTTTATTTCTCTCTTTCCTTCTCACTTCCTCTCTCTCTCTCTCTCTCTCTCTCTCTCTCTCTCTCTCTCTCTCTCTCTCTCTCTCTCTCTCTCTCTCTCTCTCTCTCTCTCTCTCTCTCTCTCTCTCTCTCTCTCTCTATTTATCTCTCCCTCTCTTTATTTCTCTATTTTTGTGTATGTGTGTGTGTGTGTTCTCTCTCCCTCGCTCCCTCCCTCTCTTTATTTCTCTCCTTTTCTTTTATTTTTCCCTCCCTGTGTTTGTATATCTCCCTCCCTCCTCCTTATCTCTATCCCTCTCTCTCTTTCTCTTTTTTCCTTACCTCTCTATTTTCTTTACTTATATATATATATATATATATATATATATATATATATATATATATATATATATATATATATGTATGTATGTATGTATGTATGTATGTATGTATGTATGTATGTATGTGCATATATATTTTTCTCTCTCCCCCCTCTCTGCCTCCCTCTCTATTTCTCTCCCCTCCCTCTCTATTTCTCTGTCTCCCTCTCCCTCCTTTTCTTTGTTTCTCTCCCTCCCTCTCTTTATTTCTCTCTCCCCCTCCCTCTCTCTATGCATCTCTCCATAAACAAAAAGAAAGAGAGAAGAGAAGAAAAGAGAAAAACAAAGAGACAATGCATTTACATCAAAGCTCAGAGAAGAATTTCTTCATGCTTCCCTCTTTCTTCTTCTCCTTCATACCTTCACTCCTTCTCCTCCCTCGCACCCATCTCCTCCTTTTCCATGGATGGAGGTGGCAGTGACTCTCTCTCTCTCTCTCTCTCTCTCTCTCTCTCTCTCTCTCTCTCTCTCTCTCTCTCTCTCTCTCTCTCTCTCTCTCTCTCTCTCTCTCTCTCTCTCTCTCTCTCTCTCTCTCTCTCTCTCTCTCTCTCTCTCTCTCTCTCTCTCTCTCTCTCTCTCTCTCTCTCTCTCTCTATGTGTGTGGGGCTTGTTACTACACTCAACTTCCAATGCTTTTTTTTTAGTACAATGTCTATATTAGTGTTGCAACATACATACATACATACATACATATGTGTGTGTGTGTTTCTCTTTTCCTCTCTACCTCCCTCTCTATTTCTCTCCCCTCTCTCTCTATTTCTCTCTCTACCTCTCCCTCCTTTTCTTTGTTTCTCTCCCTCCCTATCTTTATTTCTCTCTCCCCCTCCCTCTCTCTATGCATCTCTCCATAAACAAAAAGAAAGAGAGAAGTGAAGAAAAGAGAAAAACAAAGAGAAAAGAGAATGCATTTACCTCAAAGCTCAGAGAAGAATTTCTTCATGCTTCCCTCCTTCTTCTTCTCCTTCATAGCTTCACTTCTTCTCCTCCCTCACGCCCATCTCCTCCTTTTCTGTGGATGGAGGTGGCAGCATCTCTCTCTCTCTCTCTCTCTCTCTCTCTCTCTCTCTCTCTCTCTCTCTCTCTCTCTCTCTCTCTCTCTCTCTCTCTCTCTCTCTCTCTCTCTCTCTCTCTCTCTCTCTCTCTCTCTCTCTCTCTCTCTCTCTCTGGTGTTACAACCCTATAAAATAATATGCTCAACTTTCAATGCTTTTTTTCTCAGTTTAATGTCTCTATTAGTGTTGTAAATCATCGCTATTTGTATTATTATTTGCAACACTATATATAGCAACACCAAACGTGATGCATATAGGGACACATATAGTGAAGCTTTTAGTGATATTGTTGAATTTTGTCAAAAATGGTATTAAGCACTTGTTGGGGCTCCAGCTTGGCATTAAGCACTTGTTCGGGCTCCATTTCAGCCTTTTTGCACATGTATTGATACTTGGCACTGATCCTTGGAGATTAGGCATTGGTTGGTGGCTGAAAATAGTGTTTCAGGACTGTTATAAATAGTCTACAGACATTTGATGCTAGTCCTACATTCACAATTTATGCCTATGCTTGTTTGGGCATGACTACATAACCGGTTTGATGCCTATTGCATCTCAATTGATTGGGGGATTGAAGCTACATGTCATGCTATGATTTTGGCCTAATTGTGGGGCTGGAAATATACATTTTATAACAGTAAATGCATGCTGAATACTCTTGGGCTGAAGCTATCTTTCATGCTTTGACATATGCCTATTGGTTCTGGGTGTATGTCTTGGGTTATGCTATGATGTATTGATCATCGAGGGATGACTTCGAGCTTGTCATTGGATCCGGATGCTTTTGGAAGCTTGAGCTTATTTCAGCCCGCACTTATTGACATCGGTCTATGCTTGACAGTGGTCAGTGCTTTGACAGTTATATGCTCTTTGGGTACATGCTTACCCGACACCTACGGCTTGATGCATTTGTCTTGGCACTCTTACACAGTTATAGATAAGATGGAGTATTTTGGGAACTTGCAAAGTATTATCACGGTGGATTACTATAGCTTCTCCATGATCCTATTCGATGTGCATTGATTCAAAGTAGTACTTAAAGGAGCTGGAGCAACAGTTCGACAAGGTCCATCTGGATTTATCAAAATAGATTCCAAAAAAAATTGGACAGATTTGCACGACACGTTTGTGTTGCCGGCCCATTGTGAATAGGTGCATGAACTAAAGTTTTTTTAATTGTATTACAGCATGGTACATGTCACAATAGTTAAATCTCTCTTGTACGTGATTGTGAATATGTAATTTTCTATCCAAACCGTGCAAAGACCAAGCTCAGGTCAAAAACAACTCCAAGATATCAGTGCATGAACCATGCAACATTTAAATGTAAGAGATCCCAAAGTCTCAAGTATCTGTAAAATGCTCAAATAGCATAAACCTCCTGCTCAATGTCGGTCCAGCATACAAGATGCTCCCCCTAGCATAAAAGGCGGATAAACGAGCTCAACAGCTCAATCAAACCAAGTCAAAGTACCAAAGACATGTAGCCAAGACAATGCCTCAATAGCATCCCAAGAGCATGATGGTTACAAAGCAACTGTAGGTAGCATCCATGAGCAAGACATACATCCCAATAAAGATCTTTGACAACCAAAATCCTTTTAGCTACATGCACATCTAATTAAGAACCACTTTTCTGCCATAGTGATGCTCAAAAGCATAAATAATACTATGCAATGATTCAAATTTGTATGCAGTACAAGAAAAATATGACGTGAAGTGCTTAAATTTGTGTAAGCAAGCAAAATTTTGGATGTATTCAATGTGTTAGCTTAACACAAGATTGAGATAAGTCTTTTTATGGGTTTTTACATGAAAATTTTTTAAAACTGAAATGTACTTTTACACATTCTTATTCTTTCAAGATCTTCCCTTTTCTTAATAGTTTTAGGCTATGTCTCACATAGATATGTTATACTCTAGCTCCAAAACATCTGTCTCTCCACTTAATCCCCATGAATGAAAGCATTAATGATCAAAAGGTTATAGTAGATTCACCACACAAACGTTTCTCATTGTAGCCTTGCTACTACAAGGAAGATTGATGCTCTCATAATTTGAATATGGCTTCCTCAAGCTCTCAAGCTATCAATTCACAACCAATCCACTTGCCTATAATACTACCAAAAAGGAAGAGAAGCATTAGAGTAGAAACAGCTTCCCCTTCCCAATCTCTGACTCTTTCACTCTCCTTATCTCAAAAAGCAAATGAATTTTTCTACACTACACAACATGCAAATGGAAGCTTTCTACATCACACAATGTGAAAATGAGAAGAAGAAGAAGAAGAAGATAATAAAAGCAAGAGAAGTCCTCTCTCTCTCTCTCTCTCTCTCTCTCTCTCTCTCTCTCTCTCTCTCTCTCTCTCTCTCTCTCTCTCTCTCTCTCTCTCTCTCTCTCTCTCTCTCTCTCTCTCTCTCTCTCTCTGTGGCTATGGTGAAAGAAAGAATGAAGAGATGGAAGCAAGAGCTCAAGGATTTGCCTACATAAGAATGAGAGATTCTATTCATTCTACACATTATGTACGTATAGCTTCTTGGGTGGGTAGCCTCAACTATTTGCCTCTCCAAAGTTTAATCATCTCTCATATACATGCTTGTAGTTTTCTAGATTTGAAATGAGGGATGAACTTGCTTGTGGATCTACATGCCTTGCAAATCCTTTGTACATACATGCATGGAAAACAAAAATGCATGACTGTGACTCCAAGAGAGATTACAATTTTCATGAGAGCAAGCTTGTCTCTAAATTTTTACAAAAATGACATAAGAAAATGTAACAAAATCTAGATGTCTAAGAAAATGTCCTACCTCTAGATTCTTAACACTTGAAATTTTATATAGTTTCATAAAGATGCCCTTTGAGATTCAACTAGCTTCATTCTTATCTCAAGGTCCATTGACTCCTTTCAACATACTTTGACTATTCTAACCATCCCTTCAACTTTGAATTTTTATAATCAAAGCTTCTTCAACCTTCTTTATTTGGGATTAGCACATCAATAGATTCAAGTGAGTGTTTAGATTATCAATTTGACAAGAATCTATGAAAAAGTGGGGGTTCATTATTCCCCGAGTTGCACTCCAACTACAACCCCTTCTACTACTAAGGTGAGGTAGTATAATCTTTTCTAAGATGGCCATGACTTTCTTTCTAAATGTTCAAAACTAGGGATCAATAAGTGCTTTCACTAGGAAACATCAATCATGGATGATAAATCCAATACTCATTTATCATAAAAACACTAGGGTTTAGGATGCATTAGAAGATAGGACTCTTATCTTGCGGATTAACAAATACACCAATATATGAGCATGAATACCATCAACTTTTGGTACTTGATATCCAAATCTTGTAAATAGTATGCAAAGTCAAAAACATCAATCAACAATAGTTTCAAATAGTTCTAGTGTCCCTTTTTCCTATTTTCCAACACCTAAATTTCTCTTTGATCCAAATTAATTGTTTGCTTTAATCTTTTTGCTTTTATACCATATGTAAGGAACTTTATCTAGAAATTAGTGTGGCAGATCTTTTAGTAGTCAACAAAATCTAGTCAGGACACCAACCCCACTCATCTTCATCCATATTGGTATATTGGGATGACTATTTATTGGAGGATCTAGCTCTACCTTGTAGGGAAAACATCATTATTACCTAAAATAATCTTGTCAAGTTTGTGATTTACCGTTGAGGCCAGTTGGCCCATCATTAGTCAAATTGATCCCACACTTGGTCAATAGAGAATGTGAAATCAAGGGGAACAAGCATAGACCTCTCTAATGTAGCATAACAATACATCATTTTTGTAATATGGGATTAGCTTGGGTTCTAAACCCTATCAAATGCAATGCAAGTTCTAAGTGGAATAAACACCCAACTGATTAGGTCCACTCATTCATAGGATGGGGTCATCAAGACTTCCATCTACTTGATTTTCACCCACTCATCCACCATGAGGATAGTTGTTTAACTACTACCACATTGTATTTAATATGCAACTGTCTTTGTTCCATCCTCAATATAGGATCTTTAAAAAAAGTTAGTAATTCTTTAATCAAAACTTGAATTAAAATTAATTCAAGGAGATAAGTGCATAGTTTTAAGCACAATTTCTTTGGAACACTATCAATCAAAAAATGAAGATATTTCCAACTTCAATCCAGCTAAATTCATGCATTCATGGACAAATCATTAGATATTGCAATTTTAGACTTTTTTGCCCTATTTTTTGGCTTAGATTGAATTTTTTTAAAATATAACCATTCAAGCTTGAGTCTGAGACTTACTCTGACACTCAATGTTCAAACTTGAGTCTTGATTCTAGGATGGGCATTGAGTCTAGGGCCAAAAAAACCCTAGGTATAAGGATCAACCTTAATGCTAGGATTTTATCCTAGACTTGATATTCTTAAAAGGTTGATTCCAGGATTACTCAACAAGGCTTGGTGTACAATCAATGCCTAAATTATCCAAAACAAAGATATAATCAGGAAAAACCTGATGCTTTCAAGATATGATTTGTGCCTAACAACACAAAAATTTTGAAATACAAAGATACTTGAAGTAGAATCATTCTTACAACATGTTGTTTTTGTTGGGGGTAAAGGCACATGTGCCCAACCACCCACATTTACTCACCGTACATAGTACCCAGACACCTGTACAACACTACAAGTGGTGGCGGGTACACATCACTATCACTTCATTCTTTATTATTTTAGTGACTTGAATAAGGGAATGCCGATCACACATTGTGATTGTCGGAGTTCGTGCATATAGTGTCTCTCTCTCTTGCTCTCTTGCTCCATCCATCATAGCTCTTGCTATCGCTTGTGTGCTTACACTCAGGTTCTACCTTTCAACTAGTATCAAAGCTTGGACTCAATGAGCTTCACTGATCACTTGCTTCAACCCATGAAGAAGCTTGAGCTCAAGGTTTCATGGCAACTATTGTCTCTTCCTCTTGAGGTATACATTAATTCTTCCCTTCTCTCAACTTCTTCCAGCTTGCTCCCGAATTGTCAAGGAGCTTCCCAAGGCTTAGTGAGCCTTATTGAGTTGAAAAGTAATCATTCTATTCATTTTGAGTGGATATAGAGCATGTTGTAAAAGTCATGGACAATTATAACAACTTGACAACACTTTCATATTTGGGCCATAACTTTTACATATGATATCAAATTCATGTGTTCTATAGCTAAAATGAAGAGTGCAATGGGAGCTACAATTTGGAGCACTCATAAGTTGATTTTGTATAGTGTTCAATTCTCTATTTTATACACAACACAATAGTTCTAGTTTGAACAGTAAGCATTTGATTGGTTTATGCTCTATTGATGCTTATGGGGAATGTTTCCAATGCCCAGATGATGTGTTGGTGCTCTAGAAAAGATTCTGGCCTCATTAGAGCTTGATTAGTTCAATCATTGAAGTGTTTATTGCTATAATAACAATTTGGAGAGCAAGCATAGAGCAATGAGCTTCATGCTTTGAAAACCTATTGTGCTTACATGGTATTTCGAATATGCTACATGTCTATGGTGATGTCTAGCATTGATGCGTATAAGCCCGAAATATGATTATGAAATGCTTTGACAATTGGATTTGAGCTGCATCTAATATACTTGGGATTTGGTTAGTTGCTTTGAGTGTTTGTACTTACTCACTTATGCGTATCGAAACTTCATTGGACCTTTATGCTCACAAATGTATTTGTGATGCATTTAGGCTTCCCAAATGCTTTGATGTATATGCCTTCAACTTTGCTTGCTCACTTTGCATTCCAAATTTGCTTCTAGTGGGAGACGCTTGTACTTACTTGGTAGAGCTCAATTATTTGAGACAATGGGACTCTCAGTTTAGATATATACTCTCTTGTATGCTTTGTTCTTTGAGACTGTGGGACTCTTGGTTCATGTATATGCTCTCTTGTATGCTATTGGATGCGATTGCCTTCGCTTGTGGCCTAATTTGATTTTGTATACTTTCTTACATGGAAACTTTGGTGTAGTCAAGGTGATTACCCTATGCTTTCTTACATGGAAACTTTCATGATGAGATTTATATGCAACAGCCTAAGGGCTTTGCGAAAAAAGGTAGGGGACACCTAATGTGAAAATTGAAGAAGAGTCTTTATGGGCTCAAGCAGACACTAGGGAGTGGTATCATAAGTCCGATGTGTTTATACATTCGCAAGGGTATTCCCAGAGTGATATGGATCTATGTATATACAAACATTAAAAAGGCCCATGATGATACCCTTATTATCTTGGTACTTTACGTTAATGATATGCTTATAGATGGAAGTCCTCATCTGTGTTGGATGATTTAAAGACTCAACTTAAGGAGAGCTTTGAGATGAAGAATATGGGATAGGCCTCACATATACTCAGTATACACATTACACACAATCACTCCAAGGGACTTCTCTACTTGTCCTAGAAGGAGTATATACACAGAGTACTTGAGCGATTCCATATGTAGGATGGTAAGACTATTGGCTATCCTTTACCTTCTCATGTGAAGGTTAGTCAAGCCAATTGTCCACAATCAGATGATGAGAGGACTAAGATAATCAAGATTTCATATGCATCCATAGTGGGCAAGTTAATGTATGTTATGACAGCCACCCATCCTAACATAGCATTTAAAGTGAGAGTTGTAACACATTATATGATGACACCTGATAGATGGCATTGGAACACCATGAAGGATATCATGAGATACTTGAAAGGCACATCATATATATGCATTTACTATAGCAACTTGGATACTACTATTGTGGATTGCATTGACTCCAACTATGCATGACATGCAGATAGTAGGAAGTCCACCTCTGGATATGTCTTCACTTTTATTAGAGGTGCTATTTCTTAGATGTCAAGTAACAAAAATGCACAGCCTTATCTACTTATCGAGGCAGAGTATATTGCAACCATTGAGGCTTGCAAGGAGTCCCTATGGTTGGGTCGTCTAGTGGCAAACCTTGGTATTATTGTTACTTCTACACTACATTCAGATTCTATGAGTGTCATTCAATTGGCCCGTAATCCAATATTTCATACAAAGCATAAGCACATTGAGGTGTGCTCACTTCATCAGAGAGGTAGTAGAGGACAAGTCTATTGAGCTTGTCAAGATCTCAACGAGAATCTTGCAGACTTGCTCACTAAAGGTCTCTCAAAGAAACTATATCCCTTTCTTAAGACGTTTATGGGTGTAGAATGAGATGACGTCTTTCCTCATCCTATTGTACTCTATGTACATGTTGTACTTTTCTCTTTTTTTTTTCTTTTTTTCCTCACTAAGACACATTCGCCTTTAAGTGGAAGGTTGTTGGGGATAAATGTGCATATGCCTAGCCACCCAGATTTTCTCACCATACACTATATCCACACACATGTACAATGCACGTGGCGAGCACGCATCATTGTTACTTCATTCTTCATTGTTTCAATGATTATTGAATAAGAGAAGGCCGATCACACATTGTGACTACTGGAGTTCCCACATACAGTCTCTCTCTCTCTCTCTCTCTCTCTCTCTCTCTCTCTCTCTCTCTCTCTCTCTCTCTCTCTCTCTCTTCCTCCATCCACTTCAATTTTTGCTACAAATCACCCTTCTTCTAGGCCGAAGGGTGCATTTTTTGAGCACTTAAAGCTTTCCATTGCTTGTGTCATTTTTGTAAGTTATCATTATAAGAGCTCTCTTTCTGGCACTCATCATTTTTACATTTTTATCCCTTAAAAATGTGATCTCAAAGAGACAAGTTCACAAGGAGTGTAACATTCTCTTTTAGTAGGATATTTTTTGAATTATGATATCTAGATCTATCAGCCAATGAATCTTTATGTTGCCTTTATGCTGTAAAATCCTTGCAAAATCTTATATTTATAGTGTCTTTCGATTAGATGGCATTAGTTCTTCAAATATCGAGGTCGTTCTTGTAGTTCAAGATGTCCCCATACGAGGGTCTCCTTCTACTCAATATATACATATGGGGTGGGTGTATTAATTCAACAATTCTCATCTAATAAATGTATAATCACAACACTTTCATAATACCTTTTGTGTTGTAGTATACCTTATCTCATTTCCTCCTCAACCTTTTCCATATCCATCTCTATTGTCATCCCATCCCCTTACCAAAAACTACAATCGTTCTTGTTGCCCTTTTTATTAGGCTTAAACTTCAAGTGGCATCTCGGGTTTTCATTGTGCTTCTAAAGGACCTTAAATGCATTCAAAGAAGCTATAGTAAAAGGGTCCCAATTGACTTCAAAGGGTTGACCAAGCATCTTCATATTACTATTCTAGGTTGTCTTCTATATATTGGAATGTAGATAAATCAATGAACATGTGACATACAAAAGTCCTTGCAATGACAACACCACATGATACACCCTCTTTAGAAGTGATCCCCTATGGATATCCATTATTCCTCCCTTACAACCAAATTCTAGTTCACCACATCTCACAATGTAAAGGTAAGTCTTGATGTTGTAGCTCATTATTTTCTATGATGAAAATTAGAGTACCAAGGAGTTTGTCGGTCCACATCCAAAATTTATGCAAAATTCTTATTTTGGAAATGGGTGACTTTGTTACTTGCCAAGTGGCATATTGTGAATTGTCATGGTGACCTATAATACAAAAACATATCAAATATCAATCATGTTATGCATTGTAGACGCCACACAAATAAAAAGCCAAAACTCTAAGCATTTTAATAACTCTACTAATCCATATGAAATGGGACTCTTAAGATACAATCCAAGACACATTGTCCAACCTTGGGTCTTAAAGTTGTCTAAGAAACAATGCCAAATGATGTGATTATGTCATCGAGAAATATGGCCTTTTGATGTCTACAAAAGGCCATGTTACAAAGTACAACTAAAGTGGTATTACAGCATCAAGTACAATGAGTATGCCTTAGGAGAGTGCAAACAAATTGTAAAAACCTATTATGAAGAAAAGTTGAAAAGACAAATAAGAAATCCTAAATGGTCATCCCAAGGTCACCCTCATAAGGTGTTCTATATCTTAACCCAACACTTACTCTATACATACTGAGAAAGCAAAGCCATGTGTGGGTGTGCCAAGTAGCAACATGAGCTTATATTTCGTGTGTAACCATAATAAGAAGCCTACAAGTTTAGAAAACAAACATTTTGCCACCATACAAAGCTTAGAAAAGGTTTAGGGGACAAATCATAAAAAATGTTTTCCCTTTGAATAACTATATTGTCTTTGGAGAAACATAGATACAAAATAAACAAGTGCCCAATAGGCTATGGGCATAGTGAGGGAAATAAAATATATGACTCTACCTTGTGCACAAAAGCTATGATTCTTCTGAATGCAAAAGTAAAAAACAATACATAAAAGTTCCAAGCACAAGTGTAAAAATGAGTAAAATGCATGGAATGAAAAAGTGAACATAAAAATAAAATAATGATGAGACCTCACATGTAAGAGTGGTAAATGGAAAGAGAGAGGGTTGCAATTACCTTATTGATTGGTTGGCAAAATAGCAAAAAAAATGCAAGCAACCTCTTGATCCAAGTCACAAAAGGACCACCAAAAAATCTTTAAAATCTTTGAAATGATCATGTCAAGGAGGACCAAAAGATCTTAAAACCCATTGAGTTGTTGGTGTCACAACCAACTAAATACTAGTAAGCAAGCTTTTAGAGGCTAGTTTCCACTAGCTTTAGGAACTTTGTCACATAATTGTCCCTATGTCCTGCCTTTGAGGCAGGACCAAAAAGTATGCTTGATTTGTAAATGGTCCTGAACTATTACATTATACAGAGATACTCTCTTTCTTTTCTTTTCTACACAAGCTTCCTCTGATGCAAAATCGAAGCTGGCTAGCTCACTGGCTGATCTACAAAACACTACAAGCTAGATTGACTGTCACGGATGAAGTCAAGTAAGCTGGTAACATCATCAGGCCCTAAGGTTTTTTGAGAATCACTGAAAAACTTGCGCTTCCCAAGCCAATCCAAAGCCTCTTGAGAGTTGATAAGAGATTCCTGCATGACCAAGATTCCAAAATATATCATTAGACAGGACAAAGTGCTAGCTCACCAACATATTTTCTCTCTCATGGGAAACAGGGCAAGCTCCAATCAAGATTCCAAAATATAATTCGGTAAGACACATTGCAAGCACACCAACATATTTCCTCTCTCATGGGAAACAGGGGAGACCCCAATCAAGATTCCAAAATGTAATGAGACGAGACAAAATGCCAGCACACCAACATTTTTTCCTGTCCTGGGAAACATAGCAAGCCCCAATCCCTTAACCCCTGGCAATTGCAGCCACCCACATATTTTCTCTCTCATGAGAAACAAAGCAGGGCATAATCTCAAATCACCTGCATGATTGGTAATTGGACATTTTTTTCCATCATGGTCGAGAGAAGATGATGACATATCAGATTCTCAGAAACCATGGAGTGCTAGATTTTATTCTATATGTGAACGGTGAAAATTCTGATACGATCAACATCCAATTAACACGCACCAGAATGCCTGTTTGATTCGTTGTATATCTGAATTGTGAAAAAGTCTGATATATCAACACCCGATGCACATGCACCAGAATGCCTGTTTGATTCATTCTATATCTGAATTGTGAAAAAGTCTGATATATCATCATCCAATGCACATGCATCAAATTGCCTATTTGGATCCATTCTATACATCAATTGTGAAAATTCTGATGCATCAACATCCAATGCACATGCACCAAAATGCCTGGTTGACTGAAGAGCCCAGATTTGGATTCCATAGAGATTCCCAAATCTAATTAACCGTTCTGAAAGAAGATTGATCTTAAAAAGTTGTATGAATGGCAGTGGTATCATGTGATCTGGGAGCAAGACTTACCAAGGACAAGAAGTCAGGTGGTGTGTCCAGTACTATATTCTCTAATGCAGAATCCGCTTCCTGGCCTGCTTCCTCATTACTGGATTCTATACCCTTGAAGTTCTTTAGCTTCAGAAATTTCTGAATATTCTCATTGCACAGGAGCTTCACTAGGTCAGCATCAAGGGTGTCTGAGAACTGCTGAGATCCACAATCTGGTGCACCACTTTTCTCATCACCCTGTGGTTCCTCAAGAGGTTGGCCCACCTGATCTCCCTCTGAGGAGCAGGTTGTGTCCTTCTCCCCTTGATCCGAGATCCTTTGAACTGATTGTAAAGCTTCAGTCTGTCAAAAAAGAACTTGATCTTATCATAAGGAAGATAAAAACAAAGACCTCAATGGCAGATAACCAGTTCAAAACAAATATATAGACAGCCTGAAATTGTAGATTGCCCCGTGTATATTATGTATATACATTCACCCCTGCTTTAATACTATTCAATTCTTGCACAAACTATTATTGCAGAAAGGGATAGGGGTTTGGCCTGGCCAGAATGCCTTCAAGCATTGCAGAACACCCACACCCCCAAAAAAAAGCTTGATCATCTGTAGCATCACTCACCCAAGCAGGTCATTTCAACAGCTGCACCAATTGTCCTCACTTCAATCAGGTCTATGTCATTAGTTTGCTATATGCAAGTCTCTCTTCAGAATCTTTGCCACTTACATTCCGTATGAGTTCTCTACTAGCCATACCAGGTCGCAACACTTCTACTGATTATTTGAAGGTGACTAGTTTATGAGCAGGCAAAATTTCAACTCTTCATCAATTCCCCAAAGTTCCACCAGCAATACCAGAGAAGCTTCTCCAACTGGCACAATGTCAAAAGGATTATGCTGGACATGATCCTAAGAAAGGGTTATGATGGACATAGTCATGTATTAAGTCAATGTTGTTTTGAGATACAGACATTGCCTGAACTGTGACCCAACTTATCATAGTTTAGCAGCCATTCATGGACCTCGGGTTTTCCAACCTTAACAATGCTACTCAATGCATTTGCTTCACTTCTTATGTTTATTATTTCAGTTGAAGTTGGTTTTAAGATATAAGTGGAGATGGACTATTCGCTTCCATTGGTTCGGAGATTCTCTGCAAATTTCTCTCAATAAGATACATCGAGCACATTATTGTCTTTAGCATTCAGAGATGAAATGCACTGCTAGAAGGCCTTCTCTGATAGCTTGGTTGATTTCTCTTTGCCTTTGCATTCTGCTTTCATCGATTATAAGCCTTATATAAGGTTTGCTCGTCCTATAGGAGTAAACCTTCCCTTGTGTCCTGAGAGCAACATATACATCTGCATTTCTGTGTGAGATTTTAATCAGTCTTGGCACCTAAAAGTGGTGGACTCCTGTTGGTATCACAGCGCATGTATAGATGCACTTGTCTTTCACAGTAAGACAAGGACAACTGCGTAATATTAAAAAAAGTGAGATGTACAGGTCAGTGTCAGTTAATTCAGCAGTCTTATCATACATGACCCAAATTTGAAAAAGAGTGCAATTTTCACCATTTTGAGACCCTTGCTTTGCAAACATACCTCAAGAGAGTTACCTTTCTTATCCACACAATCATGATATGCTACTGTCTCCATAATCTGTGATTCAGACTAAAGAGTATCAATCTAGAATCAGGTATCCAGAGTTTTTAAAGCTCTTTTGATATCTTCAACACAGCAAATCCCCCAAATTCTTGTCCCCATGCATTAGGCATTTATATCATCCCCTAAAGATTTTGGTGGAAGTAACTTAATGCTCAAATGTGCTGAAAGTTGTTCTGCAAAGAACTTCCAGTATGACTCATCTAGGAGGAGATAAAGATCAAGAAGACCGGGAGTTTCAAGGAGGAAAGATCAGGGAAAACAAGAAGGGAGGATGGTCACTAACCTATTGTGGAGAAAATCTTTTGAACATTGCATTTGAGGGGGATACATAGTCTACTTAGAGGCTTGAGTGTGTTGAGGAAGAAAATTTGCAGTGTTGTCTACTCGAAAAGCCTAGACTTGCTAAAGAGTCAAATCTAGAAAAGGTGATTGTGAGTTGATGCATTCCCAAGATTCATCATCTTCCTAGGATACCGGGAAATTGAAGAAGCCTACACTCCAAGTATTGCTTTTCTTGGCAATCTACCACAATGCAACCAACATGATTTCAAGCGTTGGTGAATACGGACAATAGCATGCTATCCTAATCTAATCTAGGGAATGGAACTGTCATATTAATTGCTTCCAATTTTGATAAAATTGTGTAAGCCTTAAGCAATGAAGGAAGCCCCCATACCCAAAAAAAGGAAGGAAAAGGAAAGATGTTCGATACAAGTTTGGCATTCAAATATATTACCTGCTCCGGTTCCTCAGTTGCATCACACAGATTCCCAGAGAGTGAAGCATAGAGGTGATTAACATCCTCAGAAATATTCATCAGTAGGCCCTTGTGCTGCTTAGTTGTTTCTGCTTGAAAAGAGACGGGAGTGCTAGGGGTACAAGGCACTGTATTACTTGTGTTGGATTGAGGGAAGGAAAAGGTAGGCTCAGTTGGCTCCAATGTGATTTGATCTGTTTCATCCTCCTCTCGACGCACTACTGCAGGTTGCCTGGGTTGAGTTTGGTAAAAGACCTTTGACACGACAAATTCCCCTTCCCTCTCTTCTTCATCTGTTCCAAGGTGATATTGATGCATGACCCAGTTAGTTTTCTCTGCTTTTCCTTTCTTTCCCTGATTTGCATAAAGGACCATGATCTTTTTACAGCCTCGTTGCTTTCCATTCTCTATAATTGGCCGTGTTTTTCCTGTCTTATGCCAACGAACTTCACATCCTCCTGTAGAATCATCGCCCTGCTGAACTTTCCTACGTTTCCGTGTGCCCGTTGTGTATGCCCTTGCAGGCCTGTGAAAAAAGTGGATACTGCTACCATCACTTCTGATACCTTGATAACATCCCAAGAACCTTGAGTTAACCACAGCCAAAGAATCAATCAAGAAAATATATCTGATACAGGAGCTAAAATTAAATCCTGCAGTACCTGGCATTCTTTCAGGATGTGTGTAGCATATCCCATCCTCTTCATTTAATGTAGGGATGAACTCATCAATAAAAGGATGGGATTTAACTGCATTCAACCCCACTTTAGCAGCTAGATGCTCAAGAAGTTCCTGATCAGAAGGGTCAAACTTCACACCCGCTGGAAGTCCAGGCCATTCTGGGGCTCGCTATACCATCAAAAGAACTCTATATTAATAACATCTGGTCACAATAGAGAAATCACCAAAAAAAGAACTTGCAAGCAATTTTGAACCATGAAACTTTTTCACAGACCAAGCTTTTACTGGATCTACCAAAAAAGAAAGACTTCCTAGGAAAATGAACGACTGCATCTAATGAAAATGACATAGCAGGCTGCAAGGCAAGTCGAGCTCTTAAAGAAAGCCTTTTTGGTCTATCTTGAGCAACTTCAACAATCTTAGAAAGACTACTTGTTTTGCTCAAGTCTAATGAGCAAATTAGAGTTAAACAAACAAAGAGAAGTTATCAGGCACTTA
Source organism: Lygodium microphyllum (assembly GCF_053477565.2). Taxonomy (NCBI): domain Eukaryota; kingdom Viridiplantae; phylum Streptophyta; class Polypodiopsida; order Schizaeales; family Lygodiaceae; genus Lygodium; species Lygodium microphyllum. Next base: position 155,530,341 of record NC_141145.1, read on the forward strand.
CATTGTTTTGATCAAACAAAAAACCACAAGAAGGACACTCTACGCTTCTTCCTTTCCATCCATCTTGACACATACTATGAGCAGGATTTTTTACTTTCCTTGCAAACATGCGCCCATCAACAAGCCACGACATTCTGTTAAGCCATAATAACAATGTCATTCAAAACATTAAAACATCACTTTAGGTCAACTTGAAAAGCATGCTAGATGTCAATGCTGAAAGTTATGGTAAGAAAGTGGTGAAGTCCAGGTTCTTTAGCTTCACAAAACTGAAGAATTTTAATTTGCAATAAGACTGCACTGGTAAAATTGGGAGAATACAATTTCCTATATAGCCACAATGCTGCCTTTCCAAAGGGGACTGCTTTTTGTTTACCCTTGGAAACGCTTATTGCAACCAGATGCATAGGGGGAATAAAACTAAGACATCCCTGATCCACTGTTTTGTAACAACAATACTATGTACAAGCAGAGAGAGAAAATAGCAAACACACAGCTGCCTTGCTCCCTCAGAATATAGCATGTAAAGATGCACAGGCCATAAGCAACAAATCCTTGAATGCCTCTTTTCTTACAAATCTTGCCATCAGGCTTTGGAAGATTCCTACTGATTCATCCCTGAGGCAACTGCCTGCATACAGTGGGATATTCTTTTGCCTTGCTAATGTGGCTCTCAATAATATTTTCATGTGCAATTCAATGCCAAAGCTAAAAAAGAACTGTGCCAAAGAATCCCAATCAACACAAGGTAGTAGGTGAAAATTTTAGCAAGAGTCAAAGTGACTCGAGGAGGCCACATTCCTATGACCACCATTGGGCAGTCACTGCAAAAAATAAAGAGCTTTTGATTCTCATACATGCATCAGAAAGATTTCCTAGCAACCTGAGAATACTTTAACAGATATTTCATACATTGCTATACAGATAACTATAGATGGACAAAAAGTTCAACTATTTTAGTTCTTGAATGTTCTTTTGATCATTCTGACTGGTGCGTTTTGGAAACTCCAGATCTGTCAAAAGTAAATTTCTTATTGACACTTGTGCCAATGTTTTAACATCACAAACTTGACATGTATGTGAAGTCTCATCAAAGTTGGAAATCAGATGTTATTTCAAATGCAAAGGTCTGAGCCATATAGGTGGCTCAAAACCACTTTTGTGGCCCAATTACATGTGTGATGTCTCACCCTTTCTAATTGAAGTAGTCACCTTCAAAGCTCAAACCCTCTCATCTAGTTTCCTCATCTTTTGAGGATCCGAGGGTCCGAGGGAGTGACAATTCCAGCCATCACCATCAGTACCCATGGATCCTCTACATATTCCTTTGTCCTGGGCATTACCTGACCTCATGATTTCAGCATCATAGCCTCAACCTCTTTAGAAGGCTCTTCTTAGTCAATACAACCAACTATCCAAGATGGCCATGCTAGCCGAGCTAGATTTTACCCTTCGTTTGGAGCTGTTGGCGCCATCAGAGTTACAAATTCAAAGATTCTCTCCCCAACTGATCTGCTTTCTCCTCTGTTAAGTTCTCAGCAATCTACAACAAATTGGAGGTGGACAGAAGTGCATTTGATATCAAAACCCTAATTTTTTGTAGAATTTAGGGTTTCTCAACTACCTTGAGAAATGTACCCATTAACTAAAGGTCCAATTATCAGAATAGCTACAATTGAATAAATTACAACTGATCTGAAGGGGATTGCACATCGACATTTGTATTGATCCACATGCAAGTGTTCTCAATTCAATTTGTGCCCGAATTGTGTCAAAATTAAGGGGCAAATCGGGTCCTGATCCTGCTGGTCATTGGCAACAGCCCAAAGTAAAGGAATTTGTAAAGAGATTCACCTAAACCTTACTATATTACAAATTCAAAGAAATACAAGTTAAAGAAATACCACAAGGGGCACCAGTTTGGGGTCAATCGGGTGTCAATTGTCGAATGGTAAAGTAATTTCAAATTTGTTCATTTAATGGTTGTTGTAAGTGCTGTTAAATCAGGTCATTTACCACCCTATTTGAGATGAAAGGCTGGTTTCATGATCCCATTTCCAAAATACATCAGCTCCTGCAAGTAGGTGGATCCAAGGCACCTAATTGCAAGACAAAACTACCAGTTGCCTTGGAACTCAAAGGAGTAAGAATGCAATCCTAGTTGGCTCCTTATGCAATATACTAAAAATTGGCTCTATGGCTAGGAGGTGAGAACAATGTTCATTTCCTTATGCTAACTCTATAAACTTGTATGGCTTGTGTCATGTCATGTGTGCAAGAGAAGCAAATGTATGAACAGAAAGAGAACAAGACCAAAGCAAACAAACACTAGAGCCCCAATGAGACCAAAGGCAACACGACACATACAACATAATTGCATTGTGAGAGTGCGACAGAAGAAGGAACACGAACATAGAGAGAGACGGAGAGAGAGAGAAAGCAGAAAATGAAGGAAGAAATACTCTGCACTGACTAAAATGAATGCTGAATACAAAGGTGTGGACTGATCAGTCCCTGCACGCAGCCCGGAGCGTCAGTAAGGGCACAAGATCAGGCTGAAATGTGTGACACCACCAATGTCGGAGGGGAGCAGAAGCAGTGTGTGCTGAATCTGCAGGAAAGAGAGTGAGTGAGAGTGACCAAGAGGGCTGCTATAAATAGCCCTCTCCTCCTAAATCTGGCCGACCAGCTGGCGGCCTGCCAAAACTGGCGGACTGCCCTAAAATGGGCAGACTAGAAAATGCGCCCTAAAATGGTCCAGCAGCCACTCAAAAATGAAATGTACAAACACATAAATGCTGAACAAGCTGACAAAGCTCCTCTATCTCCTACCAGACTCTGACAGGAGCTCACAACCAAGAGATGACAGACTGACATGAAAAATAGGGCAGGCTAACACCCCCTCTTAGATCCTGGGAGTGTCTGATGAAGACCTAGCAAACTCATGTGATGAAGCAAAGAAGCCTGAGGCAAAGGCTTCATGAAAGAGATCAGCTGCATTGTCCTCCATGGGACAATAGGCCACCGCTAGCTCCGAATCCACAATCCATTCTCGAGCATAGTGATACTGAACCTCAATGTGCTTCATGTGAGCATGAAACATCGGGTTCTTGGCCAAAGCAAGGGCACTCTGGTTGTCCACACGTAGCTTTGCAAGTCCTGCCTGTGGAGAGCCAATCTCCGCCAACATACGACAGAGTCAAACTACCTCCATAGCGGTCGAACATAAGGCCCATTACTCAGCCTTTGTAGAAGAAAGAGCCATAGTAGGCTGCTTCTTGCTGCTCCAAGAGATAGCTCCCGATCCAAGGGAGAAAGCATAGCCTATAGTGGATTGTCGTGAATCCATATCACTTGCCCAATCAAAATCACTCCATCCAGAGAGTGTGACCCCCTCTCCATACATGATTTTGTAGGATTAAGTCCCCTGCAAATACCAAAGAACACGCAAGGCTGCCCTCTAGTGATCTTGGGTAGGAGTCTTCATAAAAGAAGACAACAAAGCCACCACAAAAGAAATATCCAACAGTGTGTAAATCGGCTAGATAAGGGAGCCAACAAGGCACCTATAACAGGTGGGATCGGTAAGGGGAACTCCGTCTGCCACAAGCTTGGACCCATGGGGGAAGAAATAGACCGCCGACACTTGGCCATACGAAACTCCGAAAGAAGCTCGGAGATGTACCTGTGCTGTGAAATAAAAATGCCATATGCCATCTAATAGATCTTCAACCCAAGAAAGAAGTAAAGGATCCGAAGATCCGACATGTCAAACTCCTGCCTCAGAATAGTCCGAGTGTGATCCACCTCCTAAGTGTCGCTCCCTGTAATGATAAGATCATCAACATACAAAATCAGCAAAACACAGCGGCTACCCTCAACCCGAAAGTATAGGTTGGGGTCATGATCGGAGTGAAGGAAACCACTCTGCACAAAGAAGCGGTCAATCCTTTGGTACCAAGCACGAGGAGCCTGCTTCAGGCCATAAAGGGCCTTCCGCAACTTATAGACATGATCCTCCTTCCCTTGCACAAAAAAACCTGGAGGTTGTGAAATATAAATCTCCTCCTCAAGGAACAAGAAGGCTGACTTGACATCCATCTGATAGACAGTCCAATGGTAGTGGGCTGCAAGTGCCAAAATAGCTGCATGTGAGGTGGTATGGATGCATAAGTTATTGGGTGATTTGGATGTGTAGGTAGATGGTCCGGTTGCCATTCATTGTGACAACATGAGTAGCATACAATTGGCTAGGAATCCCATGTTCCATGCTAGGATAAAACACATTGAAATGCATTACCACTTTGTGAGAGAGAAGGTACTTGCAGGTGAGATCAACTTGGTATATGTCAGCACACATGATTAGATAGATAATAACTTCAAGAAGGCATTGGAGGCTTTGAAAGTTTCAAAGTTTACTTGAAGTTACAGAGATGTAGTTGAGCTTGAGGGGGAGAGTGTTAAGGCAACAAGCTCAACACATGTGGACATTGATGATGGACGGCCTAGTTAGATGGGTTTGAACACTTACACTTAGTACATTGGTGGTCATTATGACTCTTACATAGCCACTAACTTATCACTTATTATATTTGGTTTGTTACACCTATCTACAGTTGGCATAATTATAGCACCAGTCAATTTGTATTGTCCATTATGTCCTGTTTGACTTAGTAGGCCACTTTCCTTTATGTTGTATTTTATCTATACTTTGTATACATTGAAAAGTGTGTGAATGAAGAGGAAAAAATCAGCAAAAAAATGTTTTAGCCCTCATCTTCCTTTGTGAGTTGTTAAGTGAGCTTCTCCTTGAGTGTATTGTTTATGTTCAACACAGTAGCTTAAGTAACTCCCCCCACCATGCGATTCATGGCAACCCTACTTATATCCTCAATCACTTGGTTTAGCTGCTCTATTTTTCCATCCATTTGGGAAGACTTAAAGGTCTTCTTTACTAAATAAGATATGCTACCTTAATGAGTAGATCTATTGTAGACATCTGAGCCATAGAAGGAAAGGTCTCAAAATAATCCAATCCTGCTCGCTGTACAAAACCCTTGGCAACAAGCCTAGCTTTGTGCTTGTCCAAGGAACCATCGGCAAGGTACTTGATCTTAAAGACCCACTTCACATCTATCACCTTCCACTTCTTGGGACGCGGTACGAGCTCCCAAGTCTGATTTCGCTCGATGGAATCGAACTCAGCCTGTCTCCAAACATCCTGTGCAAGAGCTTCCATAATCGTAGAAGGCTCGAGATCCTAAAGAATATGTGACATAAGAGCATAGTTCACACAGAGTGAACTATCGTGTTGGGCCTATTATCGGGCTGATCTACGTGGACCTAAAGGAGTAGCAAGAAAGTGAGTAATACTGGAATCCTACATAAGCTACTTGTACCACCGAGGAATCCTAAGAGACTCCTCTTGCTGTGAGGGAGACCGAGTAGCCTTTGGAACCCGCAAAGCACCTGTCTGTGGAAGGGACTCCCCCTCACCAAGGGAAGGTGGATCCTCCTCGTTGGAAGAAGGCTCCCCCTCTGACGGCTAAGTATCCCTAGAAGACTCCTGAGGGGAGGCTAAAGCAGTGGAATAACTCGACGAAGCAGAAGTCATATCCATCAAGGGTGGAAGGGAAGCCAGAGTAGAGGGTAAAGGAGGGGTAGGAGAGAGAAAAGCCGAAGGAGGGGTGCTAAGAGGCAACCTAGAAGGAAGAAGAGGAATAGAAGGCGAGGGAGGGTCAATCGATGACGAAGTATCACCTCAAAGAGAACCATCAATCGGATCCTTGAAAGCTGCACCCTCATCGAAGATCACATCCCTGCTCACCTCAATCTTCCGTGTCGTCGAGTCGTAGAGCCAATATCCCTTCATGGTCGTGCTATAGCCCACGAAGATAAGCTTCCTTGACTTCGAGTCGAGTTTCATCTTCCTCTTCTTCTCGGGCTGGAATGTTCCGCCAACATTTCCTGGATTCAGACCTCCCGGAATTCGTTAATCCATTCCTAAGTGCCAGAACGGGCGTTCCCTGTCTCTATGTAACAAACGCATGAAACCTTTTAAAGGGATCCAACACTTCCTTTTTGCTCTTTAACACATATACCCATGACTTTCTACTGAAATCATCAATAAAAGTAACAGAGTACCATGCACCCCCATGTGAATTAACAAGTATAGTGCACACATCAAAGTATACTAAATCAAGAGCATTGAACTTGTTAATGACACCAGAGTAATAAGGAGACTTCACATGTTTTCCATATATGCAATCATTACAAAAGTCGAGACCAGAGCCTTTTACATCAAATCTCCCTAAAGAGAAGAGAACCTGAAGGCCATTCTAGCTCATATGGCTAAGTCTTTTATGCCAAAGTTCCATCTTTGAAAATGAACTTCAACTAGGACCAAAAACTTGCCAAGTAATGCTTTACAATGCAAATAGTACAAAGTCCCCTTTTTCATGCCTTTAACAATCAACATAGAGCCCTTGTGGACCTTCCAAGATCCACCACTAAACATAGTAAAATATCCTCTTGCATCAAGTTGCCCAACTGACAATTGACTTTTCTTTATGCTAGGTACATATCTGACATCCTATAAAATCAGCTCTTGGCTGTTTTCAAAGGCCAAGTGAATGGTACCCACACCCTCTATCTCACATGCATACTTGTTGCCCAAGTAAACCTTGCCTAGGCAACCTACAATGTATTCTGAAAAAGACTCCAAAGAGGGAGTAACATGAAAAGAGGTACCGCTGTCCACTATCCATGATTGGGACAATCCATCATGAGCTGAAAGTAAAGCATCAATTACCTCCTTTTTGGTAATGTGCATATCACCTCGTGCTGCCATAATATCTACATCATTGCATGAGGCTGCAACAAGTATCTATCCAGTGCCAGAGATCTCTTCAATCACCACACTAGATGCAACATTTGCCTTTGCAACTTCTTTTAAGGGAGAGCTGTCATCATCTTTCTTGTCATCCTTCTTTTTCTTTCCTTGTTGTTTCTTTCTTTATTGCTCTTTCTTGAAGTATCGACAATTGGGCATTTTATGCCCTTTATGCAAACACTAATAGCAAGTAACATCCTGTTGTTTGCCCTTGCTTTTACTCCTACTTTAGCCTTTATTTCCTACATTACGCCTCTCCTCTAACCTGCCTCTAAGATGATAGCCTAAACCACTGCTTTCTCCATTGGACTTTCTTTTGATCTCCTCACTGAGAATAGAACCCCTAACAACATCAAAGGTTAAGGTAGGGTTGTTGTTTAGTGAAACAACCAAAGAATCCTAGCTATCAAGCAAAGTCGTCAACAAGAAAATAGCCTTATGTTTATCATTGAAGGGCTACAAACTAGAGTTCCTGCAATTGACTCAAAATCCCTATGAAAGCACTCAAATGCTCCGATGCTAGCTTAGACTCATCTATCATAGCTGCATGCTTGATTTCCAAGAGAGCATCATCACAATCCTTGAGAAACAAAATGCCTTGCATCCCATCCTTCCACAATCAAAGCCAGTCCCATCAAACCTCTACATTACAAGAAGGGATTTAGTGTCATTGCTGCTAGAAGCATTAGTGGCCATTATTCAGCAAAGTGCCAAGTACCAATGCTGTATTTTATGACATTAAATAACAAGCCGAATATTCAGCTAATTTCAACCCAAAATTTCAGGAAATAAGAGCAAGTGCCAAGATTTGATTCAAATACAAGTACAGCAGTAGAAAGAATGACTTTCATCAATATAACTGAGATTTCTGCATACATTCCATGTATACACCACTACAAGGTGACTCCCACTTCAGCAATATCACCAAAAATACATTTGCAACAACCAGATCTACAAATGATCACTAAGACTCCTACACCATGAATATTCAACAATATATCAACTCAATAGGAGCTGCCTAACATGTGTATTGCATACATATGTGCCCAAAAGCACTTCTAATACACAAAAAACACCAAAATTCTCTCCAATTTCTTCAAAATCTCAAAAGTGGGAAATAATAAACTCCAATTTCACTACTTACAACACCAAGATTGCTTGAGCAATGTCCCCAAAGTGCATTTCACACATCAATTTTGCCAAAATCCACAAATTTCAGCAAAAGTCCCAAAATTTCACTAACTAATCTGCCCCAATTGCACTAATGCATGTTTCGGAGAGCATAAAAGGAGCAAATTTTGCAAAATTTTGCAAAAGCCCCAAATTTCTCGGGTCCAAATGTGCACCAATGTCAATAAATTCAGCTCAGCTAAGCAAAATTTCACTGATACATGAAAAGCCCCGAAATTTTCAAGGCCAATGTGCACAATTTCTACAATTTCCGAGTCCAATGTCACTGTTATGCATGAACAGCATCAAATCTGGGAAAAGCCCCAAATTTTCAGGCACAAAACTGAGAACTGTGCTTACATGCACGAATTGGGGCTTAGGAAGATGTGCCACATCAGCAAAAAAATCTCACATGCTGCCACCTACCGTCGCCTAGGTCCACGCAGTCTTCCACTTGTCTCCATCAACTTTTGGGTGTTGCCGCTTGCCTCCAACTAATTGCCAAGTTGTCACATGGTCTCATTTGACGGACGCCTGCTGACTCGCTGCACATGCCTGCCGCCACGCTCGCTTGGAGAAATTGCGCCTGGCCTGTCGCCTAATAAAAACGAACGCCTGCTGCCCCTCGACTAACTGAAAAATGACGACATGACTCCTTCGCGCACGCACGCTGAATTAACTCGCACTGTCCTCGGAAGCACGCACACTTTTGCCGCAGCTTTGATACTAGTTTGTTGGATGAGTGTGTAGTGGGACTACGAGTCAAAAATGGAGCAGGAGCAATGTTGAGTGTGAGAGTGAGAGAATCCCACGAAGAGTGTACTAGCTCTTCACGGTACACAGAGAATAAAATGTATTTATATGTTAGAGTATAAATAAAAGTGTGTTCACACCCGTACAAATTTATACACATGGAGATTAAGGGACTTTACACCCAACAACTCCACCTAGGGAGAGAAGCTACTGGCTCCGTAACTGCATGTTGGAAGGAATTTGAAGGTCTCATCACCAAATCGCAACTGAACCTCCAAGGCCCCAATCTAGGTGGTACCTGAAGATCCTCAGTATCAATAGGAGAAATGACTGCTTGAAGACAGCCATCCCAAAAGAGTAAATGGAGGGTGACAAACATCAAGATGAGTAGGTGCGCCCCCAGAGGGTGGTGGGGGAGGGGCCCCCTTTGAAGCTGAAGAAGAAGAAGCAGCCCCCTATAAGGGCCAAGAGAGTACCACCCCCTTTGAAGCCCCCTCTACTTGAAGCCCCTCTACGAGAGAGAGGGAATCTAAAAACTCATGGATCACAGACTCCGAATCATCTGATGACAAAGGAAGTGCCGCCGATCATGCCAAAGAAGGTATTTGGGGTATTGAAGATATCAGAGAACTCCCAAAGCTATTTGGGGTATCGAAGATATCAAAGAACTCCCAAAGGTGGCCTCTCAAACCTGAGTAATCGAGGGTGGGGAAAAGGAAGGCTCAAGCTGAGGCAAGGATGGGCAACAGTCATTGTCTCTCAATGGAGCGGACGGCGGAGCCGAAGTAATGAAGGGCATCAAACAATCATCGTCTCTTGAAGGAGCAGACTCCCGAGGGGACAGTATCCAACAATCAATGTCTCTTAGGGGAGTGAACTATAGAACCGCAAATTGTTGAGGTGGCATTCCCGAAACCCTAGAAGAAGTAGAAGCAACCTCTGTAGCGCATTGCGGCGGTCACAAGGAGGCAGTCGTACCAATCGATCCTCCTGTGGCTCGAAAGGGCTTAGTGCGCATCGAATGCGTCTTATTGCCTTGAGCATAAAAATCTGAAAGCCGGTGCAAAATAAACTCTGTGGCCTAGAAGGGAGAGGTGGCACAGCAAGTGCCTGGGGATAGATGCATATACTCCGGCAAGGTAGTGAGCAAAGGTCCATGTTGGCAAGCATCGGTGGGGGTTCTGGTGATGCCAAAAGAGGAGCACCCAGTGGTCTATCCATCTGCCTGTGGAGAAGTCATAGCACCAGAGTGTCAACCTATAAAAGGTAGGGTGGGTGGGAGAGGAAGAGGAAGGTATCTCTGTCTCCTGATGATGTAGCGGAATTGAAGGGGGAAATCGGTAGATGATGCCAAACCCGCAACCTTTCTTTGACTTCTTTAATGAACAAGGTCTTTAGCTCTTTGAGCTCCTGCTCTGATACCATGTCAAAATAAGAGAATGCAAAGAGACGGTAGGGTTTGTGGAGAGTAACACAAAGTTGTCAGAGTGAAGCAATGCGGAAGCGTATGACCAAGACAGAGAGTGAACAGAGAGAGAAGAGAGAGAGAGAAAGAGACAGTAGAACATAGAAAATCTGCAATGAAAAATGTTGTAAAGGAAGCAAATATGTACATGGGCGTAGAGTGTATGTCTGTGTATGTCTCCACCTCGAAGATCTCACAATTTGTGAACCTCAAAGCACTCTCCACGATCAGCAATCTGGAAACCTGTGTGATCAAAATGACTGAAAGTGCGTGGAGGCTGGGCAGAATAAATAGCGCAAAAGAAATGTCAAACATAATGCAGGTCGACTACATTAAATGCAAGCAACTGACCAAAAACTGGCTGACTGCACTTGCTATGCCACGTGGCACCTGCGCTAACTACCACCTATTGAGGTCACCTGCTGTAGGGCCAGCCTGTCACGTGTCCTACCTACTGTGATTGCACAAAACTACTCGTGAATGCATATGACTGCCTGTCCAGGGGATGCCAATCTCTAACACCCCCTCTCAGATCCTAGACAAGGCATAAGGCTAAAGGATTTAGAGTGTTGTCAAAGTAAAGCCTGAGGAAGCACCTTCATAAACAAGTCTACAAAATTGTCCTCTGTCTTGCAGTAGGCCATGTCTATCACAAAAGCTTCTCCCGAATGAAATGGTACTGGATCTCGATGTGCTTCGTCCCAACATGAAACACAGGGTTCTAAGCCAAGACAAGGCAACTCTCATTATCGCACTAAAGAATAATAAGACCTATCTGTGCGCAGCCAAGCTCCTCCAATAGCCTGCGAAGCCCCATAGTCTCACATGTGGTAGAAGACGCCGCCCAATACTTTGCCTTAGTCAAAGATAGGGCAACCGTGGGCTGCTTCTTGCTGCTCCATGAAACAACACCACCACCCAAGGTAAAGCAATAACCTGTCATGGACCTTCAATGATCCACATCGCCAGCCCAATCTAAATCACTCTATATTGTAAGTACCAAGCCTGCATCACTTGTATCTACTGGATAATAGATCCCGAGATCAGGGGTCCCCCGAAGGAACCGCAAAATTCTCTGAGCAGTCTGCCAATGCACCATCTTGGGTTCACTCATGAACCCAGCCAGCACACCTACAACATAATATAAGTCAACATGAGTATTGAGAAGCCATATCAAGAAGCCAACCAACTGCCTATATAACGGGTAGTATCCACCAAAGGAGAATCGGAATGAGCTATGGCCTTCCAGTTCGGATCCATAAGGGTCGTAATAGACTTGCATCCCTCCATCTCACATGTAGTCAAGAGCTCCTGCATATACCACTACTAGGAGATAAAGATCCTGTGAGAGTGCGCAGCGAAAGAAGAACACGAACACAAAGGAGAGGAGAGAGGAAGCAGAGAATGAAGGAAGAAAATCTGCACTGACTGAGATGAATGCTGAATACACTGGAATGGACAGAACAGTCCCTGCACGCAGCCCGGAGCGTCAGTGAGGGAACCAGGACAGACTGGAAGCAGAGGCAGCACCAATGCCGGAGACGGAGACGAAGGGAGCAGTGCTGAACCTGCAGAGCATGAATGCTGGACTGACTGGGGGGGCAGCTATAAATAGCCCCCAGCCAGAAAACTGGCCGACCAGCTAAACTGGCCGACCTGGCCAGATCTGGCCGACTATGGCCAGATCTGGTCGGACTGGCCAGTTCTGGTCCGACTGACCAGAACTGGTCCGACTGCCCAAAATAATGGGCAGTCACCCCAAAAACAGCCCAGATCTGGGCTGTAAAATGCCCAAGGCTGCATGCTGACTAAGGCAGCAGAAAAACACACTGACAGAGCTCCTCTGTCTCCTGTCAGACTCTGACAGGAGCTCACAACCAGGAGATGACAGACTGAGACTAAATAAGAGCAGGCTAACACCCCCTCTCAACTCCTGGGAGAGTCTGAAGACCCAAGAACCGCATGTGATGAAGCAAAGAAGCCTGAGGCAAAGGCTTCGTAAAGAGATTAGCTGCATTGGCCGCCGTAGGACAATAGACCACCACCAGCTCCGAATCCACGATCCGCTCTCGAACATAGTGATACTGAACCTCAATGTGCTTCGTACGAGCATGAAACACCGGGTTCTTGGCCAGAGCAAGAGCACTCTGGTTATCCACGCGCAGCTCCGTAGGTCCGGTCTGGGAAAAGCCAATCTCCGCGAGTAAGCGACGGAGCCAAACTGCCTCCATAGCGGTCGAACATAGGGCCCGATACTCAGCCTCTATAGAAGAAAGTGCCACAGTAGGCTGCTTCTTGCTGCTCCAAGAGACAGCACCAGATCCAAGGGTGAAAGCATAACCTGTAGTGGATCGTCGCGAATCCACATCACCTGCCCAATCAGAATCACTCCATCCAGAAAGGGTAATCCCATCTCCATACATGATCCCAAAGGATCGAGTCCCCTGCAAATAGCGAAGAACCCGCAAGGCCGCCTGCCAGTGATCCTGGGTAGGAGTCTGCATAAAGGAAGACAATAAAGCCACCACAAAGGAGATATCCGGCCGAGTGTGAAGTAGCCAGATAAGAGAGCCGACAAGGCACCTGTAACGGGTGGGATTGGTAAGAGGAACTCCAGCTGTCAAAAGCTTGGACTCAGGGTCCATAGGGCATGAGATAGGCCGACACTCAGCCATATCAAACTCCGAAAGAAGCTCGGAGATGTACCTGTGCTGCGAGATAAAAATGCCCTGTGCCATCTGATAGATCTCCAGACCTAGAAAGAAGTGAAGGATCCCTAGATCCGTCATGTCAAACTCCTGCTGTAGAATGGACCGTGTATGCTCCACCTGCTGAGTGTCGCTCCCTGTAATAATAAGATCATCCACATACAAGATGAGGAACACCGAAAGAGAATCCACAACCCGTAAGTAGAGGTTGGGATCATAAGCGAAGCGCGCAAAGCCACTCTGTAGAAAGAAGCGGTCAATCCGCTGGTACCAAGCACGAGGAGCCTGCTTTAGGCCATAAAGAGCCTTCCGCAGCCTGTAGACATGATCCTCCTTCCCCTGCACAAGAAAACCAGGAGGCTGTGAAACATAAATCTCCTCCTCAAGAACGCCATTCAGAAAAGCAGACTTGACGTCCATCTGATAGACAGGCCAACGGTGGTGAGCAGCAAGAGCCAAAAGCACTCGGATGGTGGACATCCTAGCTGTAGGAGCAAAAGTCTCAAAGTAATCCAACCCTGCACGCTGGGCAAAACCCTTGGCAACAAGCCTAGCTTTATGCTTGTCCAAGGAGCCATCTGCAAGATATTTGGTCTTAAAGACCCATTTCACACCAATCACCTTCCGTTTCGCGGGACGCGGTACAAGCTCCCACGTATGGTTTCGCTCGATGGAGTCGAGCTCGGCCTGCATAGCCTGTCTCCAAATATCCTGTGCAAGAGCCTCCTCCACAGTGGAAGGCCCGGAATCCTGAAGAATCTGTGACATAAGAGCATAGTTCACACATAGTGAACTGTCCCGCTGGGCTTGTAAACGGGCTGATCGACGAGGACCTGTAGAAGAAGCAGGAAAGTGAGTAACACCTGAATCCTGCATGAGCCGGCGATACCATAAAGGAATCCTGAGAGACTCCTTCTGTGAGGGAGACCGAGGGGTCTCCGGAACCTGTAAAGCACCCAAATCGGAGAGGGACTCCCCCTCACCGAGTGAAGGTAAATCCTCCGCATCTGAAGAAGGCTGTATATCCCGTGAAGATCCCGAAGAGGCGGTAGAAGAGCTCGTAGTAGACGAAGGCACATCCACCAAAGGGGAAAGGGAAGCCGAAGGAGGAGGAGGAATAGGGGGGGTGCTAAGAGTGATCCTGGAAGGAAGTGAAGGGAGAGAAGGTGGGGGGGGGGGGGGGGGGGGGGGGGGGGGGTCCGTCGATGATGAAGAAACATCGGAAATAGAACCATCAATCGGATCCTCAGAGGCCGAAGCCTCATCAAAGATCACATCCCTGCTCACCTCAACCTGCCGCGTCGTCGGGTCGTAGAGCCGATATCCCTTCGTGGTCGTACTATAACCAACGAAGATAAGCTTTCTCGACTTAGAGTCGAACTTCGTCTTCCTCTTCTTCTTGTCCACATGGACAAAAGCATCGCACCCAAAGATGCGAAAATGGGACACGGAAGGCTTCTTTCCGAAGAAAGCCTCATATGGAGTCATGTCCTGTAACGCCGAAGTCGGAGAGCGGTTGCGTATATGCACCGCTGTAGCCACCGCCTCACCCCAAAGGAAATGAGGAAGACTCCTATGCTCCAGCATAGATCAGGCCATCTCAATCATGGTCCGATTCGCACGCTCCACCACACCATTCTCTGATGGTGTGTTCGGATGGGAATACTCCACCCGAATACCATGATCCCTGCAAAACTGAGAGAAAAGGTGAGAAGTGAACTCTCCACCGTGATCAGCTCGAACACCACGGACTTTGGAAGTTGTTTGGGTCTCCACAAACACCTGCCACTCACAGAAACGGGAGTACGCCTCGCTCTTGTACTCCAAGAAATAAGGCCACACATAACGACTAAAGTCGTCCACAATCAGCATCAAATACTTGGCCTTCCCAAGGGAGGCCGTGCCCATAGGTCCGCAAAGGTCGGTATGAACCAACTCAAGCGGTGAAGTAGCCCTCCTAGAAGCAACCTGCGGGTGAGGCTGCCTGTGCTGCTTGCCCCTCAAGCAGCTAGGGCACAAAGTGTGAAGAGGAGGGAAATCGGGAAGTCCCTCCACCATCTTCCTCCTAGAAGCCCGGCGAAGAGAATCAAGGTTCAAATGACCATACCGAGCATGCCAGAGCAGCCCAAGCTCATGGGAAGTCCGCGCAGCCAAGGCTGTGACCGTATAAAGCCCACCCTCCTGTGTACCTGTCCAAAGAGCATCACCTGTAGAAGCATCCTCCACTGTGACTGCATCCTGAGTAAAAATGACTCGGGTACCTAATTGAGTAAGACCATGCACAGATAATAGGTTAAAACCCAAATCAGGCACATAGAGAACTTTAGCGGAGGAAGACCGCCTGTCAGAAAACATAGGTAAAGTCCCCACTCCATGAACAGGAACTGTAGAATTGTCACCAATGGTGACTGTACCCCCTCTGGAACGAAGATCCTGAAGCCAATCCTGACGGAAGGTCATATGTGAAGATGCTCCACTGTCGACGAGCCAAGGCTTCTCCTGAGTGGTAGAAGCTAGGGCAGTGTCTTCCTCAACAAAGAGATGCACAAACGCAGATTCTGTTGTGGCTGGGGCCGCCTTCGAGTCCTTCTCCTTAGGCTTCAAATGGGGATACTTCTGCCAACACTTCTCCTCGGGATGAGTGCCCTTCCCACAATGGGGACACTTGGGCTTCTTCTCCTTCGCATCCTTCTTATCTTCCTCCTCCTTGTCCTTGGACTTCTCCTTCTTTTGTTTCTTCTTCTTGCCACCACCTGTGGCAGCCGTAAATGCCTTGGTGGAGCCACTGGCTCCCACCTCTTTGAGTCGCTCGTCATGCTCCAAGACAAGCGGGGAAAGCTCCTCCCATAGGAGAGTCTCACGGGTTCTCGTAGTGATGAGGCTGGTGTAGAAGACATCATATCGGGGTGATGGCAGCTGAGTCAACAGAATCATCGCCATATCCTCAGACGATATCAGACGACCAAGAGAGGCTAGCTCGCCTCGCATATCCTCCATCTTCGTGATGTGCTCCTTCATGGAAGAAGAACCATCAAGACTGAGCATCCGCAACTTCTTCTCCAGGGAAATCTTGTGGGCAAATGTCTTGTGCTGATACAAAGACGCAAGCTTTGTCCATACTTCCGCCGCGGTCTTTAACCTGTGAACATGTACAAGAACAGAATCATGGAGACTCATAAAAAGAAAGGAACGGGCTCGAGAGTTGAGCCTATCCCATAAGGCTGCACGGTCCATAGAGGTGCCATCGGACGAATCCACGGGGGGTCGGTCGATGGGAGAAGAAACAAGCTCCCATAGATCAAAGGTATCAAGAATGCAAGCCACCTTGCATGACCATAGGGAATAGTTGGAACCATCCAACTTGTCTTCCTTCGGAAAGGAAGAGAGAATCGGCACCTGGATAGAGGGAATCAAGGAAGGCATCCGCACAGTTGATGCAGTCTTCACTGAAGAAACCTTCGCAGTAGATGGAACCCTCTGAGATGCATGGACTGAAGAAGGACGAGTGCGAGGAGGGTCTTCCCGATGACGAACTTCACGATAGTCCCGCCTCCGCTCAGAGGAATGATGAGAAAGAAGCTCATCCTCTGAGTCTTCAAAGCCTGAAAACTGGTAAGACATCTTCCAATCTGCAAAATACCAAGAAAGTTGTGCCGCTGTCGAAATAGGACCAACAGTGTGGTCACCAACCACCAAGATGCAGGCAAAGAGTGCCTACAATCACCTGGATCTGCAAAACGCAAATAGATCTGATGCAGAACACCAGAATCGAGACCACCAGCACCGGGAACTTGCCCAGACAGAGGTTGCCTGCAGGATAGGAGCAGCCATGGTAGAAGCGACCTGCAAAACAGCAAAACGCAAGCTGGAGGAGGGTCGCCCTGCAACAGAAGAGGTCGCCTGGCAGCAAACGCAGGGTTGTTGCGTCACTGGATGACGTGGCAGCCCCTGTGTACAGCAAACGCAGGCTGTACAGCCTTCTGATGCAGTCGCCTGGCTGGTATGGACCTGTTGGCAGCCGCCTAATGGAATCGCCTGGCTGTTGTGGAACTGTGGGCAGCAGCAGTAAGGTATTTCTCTCGTCCTCCGTGCTCTCAATCAGGCGATGATACCATGTGAGAGTGCGCAGCGAAAGAACACGAACACAGAGGAGAGGAGAGAGGAAGCAGAGAATGAAGGAAGAAAATCTGCACTGACTGAGATGAATGCTGAATACACTGGAATGGACAGAACAGTCCCTGCACGCAGCCCGGAGCGTCAGTGAGGGAACCAGGACAGACTGGAAGCAGAGGCAGCACCAATGCCGGAGACGGAGACGAAGGGAGCAGTGCTGAACCTGCAGAGCATGAATGCTGGACTGACTGGGGGGGCAGCTATAAATAGCCCCCAGCCAGAAAACTGGCCGACCAGCTAAACTGGCCGACCTGGCCAGATCTGGCCGACTATGGCCAGATCTGGTCGGACTGGCCAGTTCTGGTCCGACTGACCAGAACTGGTCCGACTGCCCAAAATAATGGGCAGTCACCCCAAAAACAGCCCAGATCTGGGCTGTAAAATGCCCAAGGCTGCATGCTGACTAAGGCAGCAGAAAAACACACTGACAGAGCTCCTCTGTCTCCTGTCAGACTCTGACAGGAGCTCACAACCAGGAGATGACAGACTGAGACTAAATAAGAGCAGGCTAACAGATCCCCCTCGGAGTCTAATAGATCTCATGACCTAGAAAGAAGTGAAAAAGTCCCATATCCGTCATCTCAAACTTCTCATGAAGTACTGCCTTCGTCTGCTTGACCATCTGGGCATGGTTACCTATCACAATCAAGCCGTCCACATAAAGGACAAACAGCATACGATCCCCACCTGAGGTGTGCTCATAAAGCTGTGGGTCGGCTTGGAATATCAATACCCCAATCTCTCTTGGAGAAACGAATCAATCTTCTCATTCCAAGCATAGGGAGCTTGCTTAAGGCCATAGAGGGCCTTCCTTGACCTATACACCTAACCATTAGAAGAACTAAAGCCTAGAGGCTGCTCAACATATATCTCCTCCTTCAATTCCCCATTCAAGAAGGCAAACTTCACATCTAGCTAATAGAGCGGCCATCTCATATGGCTAGCCAAGGCAAGAATTATACGAATAGTAGACATCCGAGCTGTAGAGGCAAAAGTATCATGGAAATCAATACCTAGGCGCTTTGCAAAACATTTAGCAACAAGGCGGGCCTTGTGCTTATCCAATGTGCCATCACTGCGGTACTTAGTCTTGAAGACCCATTTGATTCCAATTACCTTTTTATGAGAAGGCTTAGGCACAAGGCACCAAGTGCCATTCCTTCAATCGACTCCAGCTTCTCCTCCATTGCTCGCCGCCAATGATCATGCTATAAAGCCTCCTTAACTGAGGTGGGCTCCCGATCTTGCATGGCAAGAGCCATCAAACAGTAGTTACTGTACACAAGCTCAGTGTGGTGTGCCCGGTTCCTCCGAGAACGCCGCAAGCCTGTTAGCAGTCATGTTTGTCATGCCTTGTCATCTCCTGCCTGTGAGCCTCAGTCTGAGTCAGACGAGGACATTAGGAGCTCTGACATGTCTGTCATGTGTTATGATGGGGGAGGCTAGTCACTCTTGACTGGCTCTCTTAGGATGTGTATTTCTTTTTGGCCTCTTTTAGTGGGCAGCCACCACTGGCTGCCCGGCCACTTTTTTGGTCACTGATATGGGGCGCCCATTTTAGGGCATTTTTAGGGTTTGCGCCCATTTTAGGGTTTGCGCCCATTTTAGGGTTAGGGTTAGGGTTTGTCCTTTGCCTATTTATAGGCAGCCCCCCTCCCCACTTGATCACTTGTCTTCTTGCAGATTCCGACACTCCTCCCCCGTGGTGGTGCTGCCATCATCATCAGCCTGATCTGGTGCCCTCACTGACGCTTCGGGCTGCGTGCAGGGACTGATCAGTCCATTTCAGTGTATTCAGCATTCATTTCAGTCAGTGCAGATTTCTCTTCCTTATTTTCTGCTTTCTCTCTCTCTCTCTCCCTCCGTTTTCGTATTCCCTCTTCCGCAGCGCACTCTCTCATGGTATCAGAGCCGAAGGAGAGTACACGGAGCTGAGATCTACGCGGGAGAATACCCACAACCTTGCGTTTGCTGGTCAAGACGTCTCCAACAGCTGAGGCATCACCTTCTGCACCATCTCCTTGATCAAGGCGGCCTGTTTTGGTGTCCATCTATTTGCGTTTGCTGCTGGCGTCATCCCCAACAGCCAAGGCGGCCCTTCCAGGAGGTCCCAAATATTTGCGTTTGCTGCTGGCGCCTTCTCCAGTGGCGGCCACGTCATCAGCGACCTCTTCCTGCTTGCGTTTTCAGCCAGACGGCCTCCCCAACAGCTGGGCGACGTCTTCCTTACTGGCGTTTTGAGGCAGAAGGCTGTTTTTCTGTGGTGACTGCATCGTTAGCATTTGCGTTTGACATCATCCTTGCGTTCTGTGCAAGGCGGCCAGCTCAAGAGCTTCTGGTGTTTGTGTTTCGGCACCGGCAACCTTCCCTTGTTGTGTTTTGGTGTTTGCAGATATCGAAGATGTCTTCTCATCAGTTTACAGGCTTTGATGACTCAGATGACGAGCTTTTGTCTCGACACTCATCTGAACGGAGGCGTGATTTCTATCACGAGGACCATCGTCCGGAGTCTATTCCTCTTTCCCGTCCCCCTTCTATTCATGTATCTCGGCGAGCCCCTTCCAGTGGGCCGAAGATGCAGCCTTTGGTACCCCCTGTACAGGTACCCGTACTTCCTCAGCTGCCCAAAGAGGACCGGTTGGATGGCTCCAACTTTTCTCTATGGTCCTGCAAGGTGGAGTGTATCTTGGACTCCTTCGATCTTTGGGAGCTTGTTTCTATTCCTATTCCCCGGCCTAAGGTGGATCCCGCAGATGGGACATCTATGGATCGTGCAACCTTATGGGATCGGCTCAATTCTAGAGCCAGATCTTTCCTCTTTCTAAGTTTGCAGGATTCTGTCCTTGTTCATGTTCACAGGTTGAAGACTGCAGCAGACGTGTGGAGAAAGCTCGCGTCTCTCTATCAACAGAAGACGTTTGACCACCGGATATTTCTTGAAAAGAAGTTGCGGATGCTCGCTATTGATGATAGTCCTTCCATGAAGGACCACATCAACAGATTACAGGATATGAGGGATGAGCTTGCATCCCTCGGTCGGATGATATCTTCTGAAGACATGGCTATGATTCTCTTGACTCAGCAGCCATCGCCTCGGTTTGATGTCTTCTACACCAGCCTTCTTACATGGAGGACCCGTGAGAAGCTTCTATGGGAGGAGCTATCCCTGCTTGTCTTGGAGCATGACGAGCGACTCAGAGAGGTCAGTGCTAGTGGATCCGACTCCACTAGAGCCTTTGTTGCAGGTTCGGGAGGACAGAAGAATAAGAAGAAGTCAAAGGCTAAGAAGAAGGACAGTTCTTCAGGCTCTAACTCAAATTCAGAGAGACCGAAGTGCCCACACTGCGGGAAAGGAACACATCCCGAGGAGAAATGCTGGAAGAAGTACCCTCACCTTCGTCCGGGAGCGAAGGGTGGATCTACATCGGAGCCTTCTTCTACCTCTACACCCGCTGTTACCCATGAGTCAGTGTTCCTTCATATCCATGCTTTGGAGGAGGATCCTTCTTCCATGGCTGCAGTGTCTTCTGCGCAACCTTGGTTAGTGGACAGTGGTGCTTCGAGTCATATGACTCCCCGAGGTGATTTGTTACAGGATCTCCGTCCATCAGAGGGTTCAATCACTGTTGGTGACATTTTATTGGTGCCTATTAGTGGTGTTGGCACATTGCCTTTGTTTACCGACCAACCTTCGAGCTCCTTTTCACAGGCCCTACATGTTCCGGATTTGGGCCTTCCCCTCCTCTCAGTTTATGGCCTTACGAGGCTTAGCACACGAGTGATCTTCACCGAACATGCCGTTGTTATTGAGGATTCTCTTACAGGAGCTGTTTTATCTACAGGTTGGCAGGAGAGCGGGCTTTACAGGCTCCATTTCACTTCTTTGATGCAGGGTCCTCCGCGGCAGTCTATTGCTACACCCGTTCCCGCTTGTGCACCTTCTATTCCACAGGTTCCTTCCCATCCCCCACCTTCTCCTCCGGTGGTTCCCTCGTACCCCCCATCCCTTTCAGAGGGGGACGATCTCGATGATGCGACTGTATTCCCTGGGCCCTAGTGTTTTAGAGGGGGATTCCCAGGATCGTGAGGAGCTCCTTCCACAACAGTCTACATCGACGGACTTCATCGACATTGGCATTCCTCTTGCCACCCCAGGATCTATTTCCTCTTCGGCCTTCAGCCACATCCAGGATCTGAGAGGGGGTGTTAGCAGTCATGTTTGTCATGCCTTGTCATCTCCTACCTGTGAGCCTCAGTCTGAGTCAGACGAGGACATTAGGAGCTCTGACATGTCTGTCATGTGTTATGATGGGGGAGGCTAGTCACTCTTGACTGGCTCTCTTAGGATGTGTATTTCTTTTTGGCCTCTTTTAGTGGGCAGCCACTGGTTGCCCAGCCACTTTTTTGGTCACTGATATAGGGCGCCCATTTTAGGGCATTTTTAGGGTTTGCACCCATTTTAGGGTTTGCACCCATTTTAGGGTTAGGGTTAGGGTTTGTCCTTTGCCTATTTATAGGCAGCCCCCCTCCCCACTTAATCGCTTGTCTTCATGCAGATTCCGACACTCCTCCCCCGTGGTGGTGCTGCCATCATCATCAGCCTGATCTGGTGCCCTCACTGACACTTCGGGCTGCGTGCAGGGACTGATCAGTCCATTTCAGTGTATTCAGCATTCATTTCAGTCAGTACAGATTTCTCTTCCTTATTTTCTGCTTTCTCTCTCTCTCTCTCTCCCTCCGTGTTCGTATTCCCTTCCGCAGCGCACTCTCTCAAGGCCATCCTGCGGCTACCACTCAAGGACCCCCTCAATCCTTATGCCACGAAGAGTGTCACGTGCCCAACAAGAAGGAGACTAGATGTCTCCTCATCGCTTTCCCTCTGCTTAAGTCTCTGAAAGGTCCAAGGGCTCGATCAATGAGTCCGGTAGCTATGAACTAAGCTCCTCATCCGAAGAAGAATCCTCAAGAGGCACAAGCTCCAAAGGGACAATCATGGGCACCCAGCTATCTCTCGGATCTCCAAGAATGGGGTGTTCGTCACCCCCCTCTAAGGCTACAACTTTCACGAACCGAACATCACGGCTCATATAGACATCCCATTAACGAGATCATACAATCGATAACCTTGAGATTGCGAGCCATAGCCCACAAACACCTGTCTTTTAGAAGCCACTTCAAACTTGTCACGCTGTGTTTTCAGGATGTGAACATAGACATCACACCCAAAAACCCTGAAATAAGAAACATTCAGCTTAGACCCAAAATATGCCTCATAAGGTATCATACCAACAACAACAAAAGTAGGGGATCAATTAAGAATGTGGAGTGCAATAGCCACAACCTCAAACCATAGACACTGAGGTGTCTGTCGATATTCCATCATGGTATTGGCCATCTCGATCACACTACAATTCTTCCACTCCAATATGCCATTCTCCTGAGGAGTTTTTGTATTGGCAAACTCCTAGTAAATACCATGATCTGTACAAAAACGAGCAAGCTCATTAGAAACAAATTCTCCGCCCTTATCCGATCATATTCAGTTTCCAGCCCAAATAAGCCCATATCATCCTACTGTAATCATCCACAATTAGCATGAAATACAAGCTCCCTTTAAGGGAGGTTGTCCTCATCGGTCCACAAAGATTAGTAAAAATAAGCTCCAAGGGTACTGAAGACCACCTCGAAGCCTTGTTGGGAATAGCATCATGAGTTTGCTTCCCATGGAGACAGGATATACATGGCTGTTGACTCACCATAATATCCACCTCGAAGCCTTGCTGGGAATAGCATCATGAGTTTGCTTCCCATGGAGACAGGATATACATGGCTGTTGACTCACCATAATATCCAGCAAACCTCAAACAAGCTATCCCTTAGACGCCTTCCGTAGGAAATCGTAGTTGAGGTGGCCAAACCGAGCATGCCAAAGCTCGGGCTGTATCTAAGAGGCAAGAAAATGAGAAGTCAAGGCAAAAGAAGACCGCAACTTGTAGACTCCATTCTCCTCATAACCTGAAGCAAGGATCTGCCTCGATCCACAATCAAGAATCCAAAAGGAATCCACATCAAACTCAACCAAGAGGTCAAGGGCACGAATCTTGTGCACCGAAAGCAAATGGTATCCCAAGGCCGGTACATAAAGCACCTCCAATGTATAGGCACCACCCTACAGAATAAGATGCATATTACCTCGTGTCCCTGAATAGGGATAGAAGAACTATCACCAATGAGAATCTAGCCATACAGAGGCTGCAAATGAGCAACACCTGCTATAGAAGGAGTCGTATACTGGGAGGCACCACTGTCAACAATCCACTCTCGAGTATATGGGGCCATCAACGCAACATCAAAGGCCTTCATGGTCGATGCCTCAACCACCTCAAAGTGGAGGAAAGTTGCTGATGAGGGAGCAGCCACCGCTCCGAAACCCTTTGAATATTTCTCCTTCTCCTTTTCCTTTTTCTCCTTATTGTCGGGGCAATCCTTCTTCCACTGACCTGTCTTACCACAAATATGACAAGTAGACTCCTTTGATTTGTCCTCTTTCCCTTTTGATCCTTCTCCTTAGACGTGAATCTCTTGCAGTTGATTAAGTTGTCTCTAGGAGTGTGCAAGGAATTTAAAAAAATCATGCGTATTGGGTATATCGTGGAACCTTTGGGCATAGCGCAAGTAGGAGATAATTGGTGGAAGCATGCTGAAAAACATTGCCCAAGGGTTGCAGTCTACGTTAATGGAATACTAGTGAATTATGCTATCGTAGATACAGGATCATCTGTTAACATCATGAGTTCAGAATTGAGAAGACAAACCTATCAATGCCTCCAATTTAGAAGCATTGGTCCCTTTTAATTGCTCCTCTTGGTCCAAGACAATAGGAACCAACTCCTCCCAACAAAGAGTCTCTGACCGCCCTGAGGTAATCAAGGAAAAATAAAACCACTAAAACAAGGCAGTAACTATGAAAGAAGAGTTATCACCATGTCTTCAAAAGTGATCACCTTCCCTGCATTTTACACCTGTATCTGAAGCTGCCTTAGCTTGTTGTTATGCTCCCGCATAGAAGATGACTTCTTGACACTCATGGTCCTCATCTACACTTTCAAAGAAACTTGTTTCATGACAGTTATGCGATTATACATATGATCAAGCTCCAGCCATATCTCCCAGTCTATTGTCAAATACTCTATATGGGAGATCACAATTGTAGTACATGAGAGAGAAAACTAAGCGGATGCAAGCATTTAGTTTGTACCAATGTGCCTGAGCCTTTGCACTTCCAAAGAAACTCGTTTCTTGATAGTCATGTGATTATACATCTAATCAAGCTCTAGTTATATCTCCCGGGCCACTGTCAAATGCTCTATATGGGAGATCACAGCTGTAGTACATGAGAGATAAAAATAAGCAAATACGAGCATTTAATTTGTCCCAATGTGCCTGAGCCTTTACCAACCCCAACTTATCACCTATAGAGAATCTCGACTCGTCTCTCGAAGAAGCACGATGGATAGCCTCCGTAACAAGCTCCGCCAAATCATAAGACTCCAAAATGGCAAGCATCATAACCCACCAAATGTGGTAGTTATTGCCATTGAGTTTTCAATCTTATGAAAGAGTTGGTAACACACGCACCTTCCAATCCATGATCACCTGAAACCCTATCTTGGCCTCAGAAGACATCTTCACCTAAAATGCCTACACAATACACAAAAAGCAACCCCCTTTGACAGTGTGGATGCAACCTGCTAGGGCTCTTCTTCACTCGTCTCGCTCCTGCTTCACCTGCCAGAGGCGATGAAAAGGTAAAATCTGCACTTGAAGGCCCAAAACGTAGCCTTCTTCCTTCTCAAACAACAACAATTAGCAGCAACTCTGCTCCTTTCTTGCACACACCCACTCGCCTCAGCCATGTTCTAATGCATACCCTCTCCTACTTGTCCTTGAATGCTAAAACAGTGTCTTGTGTCACACTAGAATCTCCTCTTCGGGTAGGTCCACCATTAGTCCCAGTCCTTCAATGCTCCAATACCATGTCAGAGTGAAGCGGTGCAGAAGCGTATGACCAAGACAGAGAGTGAACAAAGAGAAAAGAGAGAGACAAGCAGACAATGGAACACAATCTACAATGAAGAATGTTGTATAAGGAAGCAGATATATACACAAGTGCAAAAGACTGTATGTTTGCGTATGTCTCCAACTCGAAGATCTCACAATTTGTGAACCTCAAAGTAGTCTCCACGATCAGCAATTTGAAAACTTGTGATTAGAATGACTGAAAGTGTATGGAGGCTAGGGAGAATAAATAGCCCAAAAGAAATGCCAAAAATAATGCAAGTTGGCTGCATTAAATGCAACTGACTAACCAAAAACTGGCTGACTGCACTTGTTGTGCCATGTGGCACCTGCACTAACAGCTACCTGCTGACGTCACCTATTGTGCGGCCAGCCTATCACATGTCCTTTGCCTGCTGTGATTGCACAAAGCTACTCGTGAATACATATGATTGCTTGTCTAGGAGATGCCAATCTCTAACAAGAGTATACAACAAACACTGAGAGAGAAGACAAACTCAAAAACACAAGAACATGATGATAATGCATTGAATCGTGCTATGAAAAGAAAAGTTGATACAACAGAACCAAAGCTCAAAAGATAACTACATTGTCATGTCTAAATCAAGCAGCAGCACCTATGGGAAATTTGCATAGTGAACGGAGCGAAATGTAGTCCTCCGAGCAGTGAGCTATCGAAGCAATCACTGAAAGGTGAAAGACAACTGTCAAGGGAGCGGACCGTAGTCCTTTGATGCCGTCAAAGATGTGGAAGATGATCACCAATTGTCAAGGGAGCGACCACTGTCCTTTGATGGCCGAGAAGTGACCTAGGCAGCAAAACACAAATCCTAGATTATTGGAGTTGTCAAACGCATGGGAGAGCAGACCAGATGTTGATGCCAAGTGGATAATGATAATGCCAGATGATGGAGGATGAGCTGGGCTGCAAAAACGCAAATCTCAGCAGCCTTTGTGATAGATGAATGACGCCAGGTGATGGAGGAGAAGCCAGGCTGCAAAAACGCAAGTCCCAACAACCCCTGTGATAGATGAGTGATGCCAATGATGGAGGAGCCAAGCTACAAAAAAGTAGGTCCCAACAACCCCTGTGATAGATGAGTGATGATATCATTGACGCTCGATGATGTAGACTATCGCCAAAGGCTAGGATGCTGATGCCAAGATGGAGAAGATGACATCATGCAATGAGAAGACCTCCAGACTGAAAAAGGCAGCCACGATCCACAAACCACGATGTCCTTCTGAAGGGGTATGAGGGTAGTGAAAGGGGCTAGTGAGAGAAGGGAAGCGGTGGTGACTGAAAAAGGTGGTGAAGAATGATTGAAGAGAGAGTGAAGAATAAATGAAGTGATTGCCTATTTATAGGCATTAGATGTCTGGGGTGGCGCACCACTGTGTAGGCGGCCATTGAAAAAGTGGAAAAAGTGGCCACAATGTGGACACCAGCCCTTTTTGGCACTGTCAGTGCAAAACCCTAAATGAAGTGTGTAAACTGAAGAAGTGGTTTCTCAACACCGAATACCCTTAGAACTTCCAATCACATTCAGTCCGTCAATATTCTCGGTTCTTTAATGCCATCATCAACTACAAAACAGCCTTTCTATAAAATACCTCCATAGTTGGCTTTACGTGCCCCACCTGACTAAAAACAAACTGTCCGAAGAGCAAATATCAGTCGCAAGTCTCTGACCAACTTTCCATAGTGTAGCCATTGCCTGTGGGCTCTGATCGTGTCATTGTTGCAAAGGCAAGCTTTTGTGCAAGAGTTGTTGTCCCTGTTCAGTTATTGTTGAGGTAACCGAATACCCTTAGAACTTACAGTCACATACAGTCCAACAATAGTCTCAGTCCTTTAATGCCCTCGTCATTCCTAACTTTTCCTTTCAGCAATGATATGCCCCCCCGTCTATCAGTGAAACAGAGTTCTCTGATCAAAGATATTGGACTTATGCAGGCGATGCCGCTCAACATTTGTCAGTCAAGTGCCGCCTCTGACACGGTGATTGATTCGTCTGCGTGGTTATCTGATTAAGCTAACTTACTGTGGTTATCTGATCAAGCTAACTTACTCGTCCTTGTGTGATCTTCCAATCTGAGCTACTCTGTGACTATCCCAGCAGTTATGTGCATGTGCATATGTGTAGTGTGCATCTGCATCATCACTGCATAGAAAAATGAAGGATTCGAACTCACCTCCTTTGCTCTTGAGTCAATGGATGCTGAAACTGGTCGTTTAGTGTGTCTCAGTGAGAGAGAGAGAGAGCACGCTCTTTGGGAGAAGAAAAAACGAGAACAGAGGCCGTCAACAGCTCCGGCCCCCACCTCACGCGCCCTGCTCATTAGAACAGAATATTCCAGTTTTTCAAAGGCCTAGCCCACATGCAGATATATATCTCTCGTGTTGAAGGCCAACCAAGCCAAACTCACCTATGACCATTGGATTGACCAAGCCTGGTCATTAGAGTAATCTATGGAGCATAGATTTCCAATAGGAAATAGTTTTCTATAGAGTTTCCCATTTCAGAAACTTAAGCTAGCTAGCTCTCTCTCTCTCTCTCTCTCTCTCTCTCTCTCTCTCTCTCTCTCTCTCTCTCTCTCTCAAGTCACATGACTCTCCACATCCTTTTTTTAAAAACTTGCACAGGGACGGTTTTCCTACACTTGACAAGTCCAATCCACAAGTCAAGGGACCTGGGCATGTCTCATCTCTTAACAAAATGGCCACTAAGTTTTCAAACTTAGGCAAACAATATGTAAAAAAAAAATAAGCACCTTTATAGACATCAAGCGGTTATTGGAAATAATGGAAGAAGGCATGTTAATTGAAAGGCCGTTGGTTTAATACTCTCATTTTAGCATTATTTTCAAGCATATGAGCTATAAGCGATGGAACCACAGTAGTTGACTTTTCACATGGTAGATATTTTCTCCTTTTTCTTGCATGCAACGAGCCAAGTCAATGCTCCTATGGCCCCAAACCATTGAAATGGGTCTAAAACATGCCTATATACCTATTATGGAAGTACCTCCAAGCCAAACTTGACAAAGGGTATAGCAACCCTACATCCCATTAAAGCAAAGACTTATAGCATCTTCCTTTGATGATAGGAAAGTAACTTTTCTATCAAAATGAAAATATATTAGAAGGATTGTGGACTTGTGGTGATGGTGCATCTATATTTGTGATGGAAATGCATTTGATAGACATGATGGTGGGCCATGACTATGGAGGAAGACCATGAAAACTTGGTTTTAATTCATGATAATATGTGTGGTTAACACTTGATGTATCAATCTTCAAGGAACCAAAAATGATGCACAACGACTATACTTGATCCTTTGTAATGTCAACATTGTAACACTCCTCTATCACACTTAAGTTAGTTGTCTCTATTTTGAACAATTCATATTTTAAGGCTTTAACCACCATGTGACCCTTCATTGTTGCTATAAGAGTGAGAGAAGAATAACTCCTTTGGGCCACAACTTGTAAGATACCTTAATGATACCTACATGGCTTCATTTGTCCCCATCTATTGTGTTATCTTTTGTAGAACATCTCCAACATTTTGGTTCCATCTACAAACAATCTGATAGTTATTATCCATACTTATGGGACTCGTTTGCAATAATGTTTGATAAATAAACATATGGGGGAAGCTCCATAGGACCTACATGAGTCCTTAGATAACTTTGAAGCTCTAATAGACTTTAATATAAGCCAATTAATTTATACACCATAGGTTGCCGACCTTTAGGCGTCTTTCTCTTCCTTGAGCTCTTATTTCCAAATCAACAAGTCATTGGCTATGGGGGATAATGTATACTACCATCTCCCTTCTCATTTTGAGCTCTCA